>NW_027520984.1:0-150121 GCF_052094955.1 Ictidomys tridecemlineatus
TTCTGCACCCCAGTTTCCAAAATCTGTTCTCTGTAATATTCATTCTCCACGCCAGTCTTCAACCTCTGCTTTCTGTAACGGTCCTGCTGCACCCCAGTCTCAAACCTCTGTACTCTGCAACAGTCCTTCTGCTTCCCAGTCTCCCAACCCTGCCCTCTGTATCAGTCTTTCTGGACCTTAGTCTCCAATCTCTGCTCTTTGCAACAGTCCTTCTGCACCTCAGTCTCCAAACTCTGCTTTCTGTATGATGTTTCTGCACCCCAGTCTAAAACCTCTGCTCTCTGTAATAGTCCTTCTACACCCTAGTCTCCATAATCTGCTCTGCAACAGTCCTTCTGCACCCCAGTCTCCAATCTCTGCTCTCTGTAACAGTGCTAATGCAAATCAGTCTTCAAACTCTGCTCTCTGTAAAAGGCCTTCTTCACCCCAGTCTCCAACCTCTGCTCCCTGCAACGATCCCTCTGCACCCCAGTTTCCAACCTCTGTTCGCTGCAACAGTCCTTGTGCACCCCACTCTCCAACATCTGCTCTCTTCAACAGTTTTTCTGTACCTCAGTCTGAATACTTGCTCTCTGTAATAATCCTTCTGCACCCGAGTCTCTAACCTCTGCTCTCTGAAACAGTCCTTCTGTACCTCAGTCTTCAACTTCTGCTCTGTATCAGTCCTGCACCCCTGTCTCACAATCTGCTCTCTGTAACTGTCCTTCTTCACCTCATTCTTCAACCTCTGCTCTGTGTAACAGTCCTTCTGCATCTCAGTCTGGAAACTCTGCTGACTGCAACGATCCTTCTTCACCCCAATCTCCAACCTCTGTTCTCTGCAACGATCCTTCTGAAACTCAGTCTAAAACCTCTGGTCTCTGAAAGATCTTTCTACACCCCAGTTTTTAAAATCTGCTCTCTGTAATATTCCTTCTCCACGCCAGTCTCCAACCTCTGCTTTCTGGAACAGTCCTGCTGCACCCCAGTCTCCTAACTCTGTACTCTGCAACTGTCCTTCTGCTCCCAGTCTCCAAACTCTGCTCTCTGTAATAGTTCTTCTGTACCACAGTCTTCAAACTCTGCTCTCTGTAAAGGTCCTTTTGCACGCCACTCTCCAACATCTGCTTTCATTATCCGTCCATCTGAACCTCAGTCTCCGACCTCTGCTCTCTGCAAAAGTCTTTCTGTACCCCATTCTCCAACTTCTGCTCTCTGCAACAGTCCTTCTGAAAAAAAGTCTCCAACATCTGCTCTCTGAAAAAGTCCTTGTGTACCCTAGTCTCCAACCTCAACTCTCTACAACAGTCCTTCTGTACTGCAGTCTCCAACATTTGCTCTCTGCAACAGTCCTTCTGCACCTCAGTCTCAAACCTCTGCTCTCTGTAAGATCCTTTTAAACCCAGTCTAAAAAACTCTGCTCTCTGTAAAAGTTCTTCCGCACCCCAGTCTCAGAACTCTGATCGCTATAACAGGCCTTCTGCACCCCAGTCTCCAAACTCTGCTCTGTGTAACAGTTGTTCTGCACCCCAGTCTCCAACTTCTGCTCTCTGTAAAGATCTTTCTGCACCCCAGTCTCCAAAATCTGCTCTCTGCAACAGTCCTTCTTAACCTCAGTCTGAAAATTTTGCTCTCTGCAACAATCTTTTAGCACCCCAGAGTCCAACCTTTGCTCTCTGTAACAATCCTTCTGCACCCCAGTCTTTAAACTCTGCTCTCTTTAACAGGCCTTCTGCACCTTAGTCTCCAAACTCTGCTCTCTGTAAAATGCCTTCAGCACCCCAGTCTCCAAACTCTTCTATCTGCAACGATCATTCTACAACTCAGTCTCCAACATCTGCTCTCTTTTAGATCCTTCTGCAACCAAGTCTAAAAACTCTGCCCTCTGTATCAGTCCTTCTGCACCTCAGTCTCCAAATTCTGCTCTATGTAAGATCCTTCTGCAACACAGTCTCCAAAGTTTGCTCCCTGTAACAGTCCTTCTGCACCTCACTCTCCAACCTCTGCTCTCTGTAAAAGTCCTTCTACACCTCAGTCTCAAACCTATTCTCTCTGCACGATCCCTCTGCACACCAGTGGCTCTCTGTAACAGTCCTCCTTCACCTCAGTCTAAAAAGTCTACTCTATATAAGATCCTTCTGCCACCCAGTATTCTAACTCTGCTCTCTATAACAATCCTTCTGCACCCCAGTCTTTAAACTCTGCTCTCTTTAACAGGCCTTCTGCACCTTAGTCTCCAAACTCTGCTCTCTGTAAAATGCCTTCAGCACCCCAGTCTCCAAACTCTTCTATCTGCAACGATCATTCTACAACTCAGTCTCCAACATCTGCTCTCTTTTAGATCCTTCTGCAACCAAGTCTAAAAACTCTGCCCTCAGTATCAGTCCTTCTGCACCTCAGTCTCCAAATTCTGCTCTCTGTAACAATGCTTCTACACCTCAGTCTCCAACCTCTGTTCTCTGTAACAGTCCTACTGAACCTCAGTCTGACAACTCTGCTTTCTTCACGAAACTTCTGCAACCAAGTCTCCAAACACTGCTCTCTGTAACAGTCCACCTGCACTTCAGTCTCCAAACTCTGCTCTCTGTAAGAACCTTCAGCAACCCAGTCTCTAAACTCTGCTCTCTATAACTGTCCTTATGCACCCCAGTCTCCCACCTCTCCTCTCTGTAACAGGCCTTCTGCAGGGCAGTCTCCAAACTCTTCTCTCTTTAGCAGGCCTTCTGCACCCCAGTCTCTAAAATCTGCTCTCTGCAATGATTCTTCTGCACCCCAGTCTCCAACCTCGGCTCTCTGCAACGATTCTTCTCCACTTCAGTCTCCAACATCTGGTCTCTGCAACAGTCCTTTTGAACCCCAGTCTCCAAACTCTGCTCTCTGTAAGATCCATCTGAACCCCAGTCTCCAAACTCTTCTCTCTGTAACAGTCCTTCTGCACCCCAGTCTCCAAACTCTGCTCTTTGAAACAGTCCTTCTGCACCTCAGTCTCCAACCTCTGCTCTGTGTAACAGTCCTTCTGAACCCTAGTTTCTAAAATCTGCCCTCTTGAACAATTCTTCTGGAACCTAGTCTCCAATGTCTGCTCTTTGCAAGAGTCCTTCTGCACCACAGTCTCAAAACTCTGCTCTCTGTAAGATCTTTCTGAACTCCACTTTTCCAACTCTGCTCTCTGTAACATTCCTTCTCCACCCCAGTCTCCAATCTCTGTCCTCTGCAACAGTTTTTCTGCTCCCCAGACTCCGAGATCTGCTCTCTGTAACAGTCCTTCTGTACCGCAGTCTCCAATCTCTGCTCTTTGTAACGATCCTTCTACACCCCAGTCTCCATCTCTGCTATCTGTATCAGTCTGTCTGAACCCCAGTCTACAACCTCTGTTCTCTGTATCTATCTTTCTGCACCTCAGTCTCCAACCTGTGCTCTATGTAAGAGTCCTTCTGCACCCCAGTCTCCAACTTCTGCTCTCGGTAACAGACCTATACCGCAGTCTTTAACCTCTGCTCTCTGTAATGGTCCTTCTGCAGCCCAATTTTGAAACTTTGCTTTCTGTTACAGTTCTTCTGCACCTGAGTCTCCAAATTCTCCTCTCTGTAACAGTCATTCTACACCTCAGTCTTAAACCTCTGCTCTCTGTAACAGTCCACCTGCATCTCAGTCTCAAACCTCTGCTCTCTGCACGATCCTTCTGCACCCCAGTCTCCAAACACTGCTCTCTGTAACAGTCCACCTGCACCTCAGTCTCCAACCTCTCCTCTCTGTAACAGGCCTTCTGCAAGCCAGTCTCCAAACTCTTCTCTCTGTAGCAGGCCTTCTTCTTGCCAGTCTCCAAAATATGCTCTCTGCAACGATCCTTCTGCACCTCAGTCTCCAACATCAGCTCTCTGCAATGATCCAACTGCATCCCACTCTCCAACCTCTGATCTCTGCAACAGTCCTTCTGCACCTCAGTCTCCAAATTCTGGTCTCTGTAAGATGCTTCTGCACCCCTGTATCCAACCTTGTTCTCTGTAACAGTCTTTCTGCACCTCAATCTCCTACCTCTGCTCTCTCTAAGAGTACTTCTGCACCTCATTCTCCCGACTTTGCTCTCTGTAAGATCCTTTTGAAACCAAGTCTTTAAACACTGCACTCTGTAACAGTCCTTCTGCACAACAGTCTCCAACCTCTTCTCTCTGCAATGATTCTTCTTCACCCCAGTCTCCAACATCTCCTCTCTGTTAAAGTTTTTCTGCACCCCAATTTCACAACTCTGCTTCCTGTAACAGTCCTTCTGCACCTGAGTCTGCAAACTCTAATCTCTGTTACAGTTCTTCTACACCCCAGTCTCCAAACTCTGCTTTCTATATCAGTCTTTCTGAAATTCAGTCTCCAACCTCTGTTCTCTGTATTTATCCTTCTGCACCTCAGTCTCCAAACTCTGCTCTATGCAACAGTCCTTCTATAGTGCAGTCTTCAAACTCTGCTCTCTGTAAACGTCTTTCTGCAGCCCAGACCCAAATCTCTGCTTTCTGTGTCAGTCCTTCTGCACCCCGGTCTCTAAATTCTCCTCTCTCTAAAACTCTTTCTACACCTCAGTATCCAAACTCTGCTCTCTGCAACAGTCCTTCTGCACCCCAATCTCCAAACTCTGATCTCTTCAACAGTCCTTCTGCACCCCAGTCTCCAACATCTTCTCTCTGCACCAGTCCTTCTGCACCCCAGGCTGCAAACTCTGCTCTCTGTAGCAATCCTTCTTCCCCTCAGTCTCCAACCTCTGCTCTATATAACAAGACTTCTGCACGTCAGTCTCCAACCTCTGCTCTCCGCAACAGTCCTTCTGCACTCCAGTCTCCAAACTCTGCTCTCTGCAACAGTCCTTCTGCAGCCCAGTCTCCAACCTCTGTTCTCTCAACAGTTTTTCTCCACCCCAGTCTCCAACCTCTTCTCTCTTCAAAAGTCCTTCTGCACGAAAGTATCAAAACTCTGCTCTTCGTAAGATCCTTCTGTACACCAGTATTTAAACTTTGCTCTCTGGAACATTCATTCTTTACCCATTCTTTAACCTCTGCTTTTTGCAAGTGTCCTGAAACACCCCAGTCTCCAACCTCTGCTCTCCGGAACGGTCCTTCTGCACCCAAGTCTCCAAACTCTGCTTTCTGTATCAGTCCTTCTGAACCCCAGTCTCAAAACTCTGCTCTCTGTATCTATCCTTCTGCACCTCAGTCTCCAAAGTCTGCTCTCTGTAACAGTCTATCTGCACCTCAGTCTCACACCTCTGCTCTTCGCACGATCCTTCTGCACCCGAGTCTCCAAGCAGTGCTCTCTGTAACAGTCCACATGCACCTCAGTCTCCAACCTCTGCTCTCTGTAAGATCATTCTGGAACTCAGTCTCCAAACTCTGCTCTCTATATCAGTCCTTCTGAACCCCAGTCTTCAACCTCTTCTCTCTGTAACAGGCCTTCTGCATGCCAGTCTCCAAACTCTGCTCTCTGTAGCAGGCCTTCTGCACCCCAGTCTCCAACATCTACTCTCTGAAATGACCCTTCTGCACCTCAGTTTCCAACATCTGCTCTCTGCAATGATCCTACTGCACCCCACTTTCCAACCTCAGATCTCTGCAACAGTCCTTTTGCAACTCAGTCTTCAACGTCTGCTCTCTGTAAGATCCTTCTGCACCCCTGACTCCAAGCTCTACTTATTGCAACGATTCTTCTGCACCCCAGTGTCCAAACTCTCCTCTATGTAACAAAATTTTGCACCTCAGTCTCCAACCTCTGCTCTCTGCAACAGTCCTTCTGCACCCTAGTTTCCATTTCTGCTCTCTGCAAAAGTCCTTCTGCACCCAAGTCTGCAACTTCTGCTCTCTGCAACAGTCCTTCTGCACCCCAGTCTCCAAACTCTGCTCTCTGTTACAATCCTTCTGCACATCAGTCTCCAAACTCTGTTCTCTGCAACGGTCCTTCTGCACCACAGTCTCCAACCTCTACTCTCTGTAACAGTCCTTCTGCACTTCACTCTCCAACCTCTGCTCTCTGTAGATCCTTCTAAAACCCAGCCTCAAACCTCTGCTCTCTGTATCTATTATTCTGCACCTCAGTCTCCAACCTCTGGTCTCTGTTACAGTTTTGCTATACCGCAGTCTCCACACTCTGGTCTCTGTTATGGTCCTTCTGCACCCCAATTTCCAACCTCTTCTTTCTATAACAGTCCTTCTGTACCTCAGTCTCCAAACTCTGCTCTCTTTAACAGTCCTTCTACACCTCAGTCTCCAACCTCTGCTCTCTGTAACAGTCCTTCTGCACCTCAGTCTGACACCTCTGCTCTCTGCATGATCCTTCTGCACCCCAGGCTCCAAACACTTCTCTCTGTAACAGTCCACCTACACCTAGTCTCCAAACTCTGCTCTGTGTAAGATTCTTCAGCAACCCAGTCTCCAAACTCTGCTCTGTATAACAGGCCTTCTGAACCCCATTCTCCAAACTCTCCTCTCTATAACAGGCCTTCTGCACACCAGTCTCAAAACTCTTCTCTCTGTAGCAGGCCTTTTTCACCCCAGTCTCCAAAATCTGCACTTTGCAATGATCCTTCTGAACCCCAGTCTGCAACCTCTGCTCTCTGCAATGATCCTACTGCACCGCAGTCTACTACTACCTCTGATCTCCGCAACAGTCCTTCTGCACTTAAGTCTCCAAATTCTGCTCTCTGTAAGATTCATCTTCACCTCAGTATCCAATCTCTTCTCTCTGCAAGAGTCCTTTTGCATCCAAGCTCCAAACACTTCTCTCTGTAAAATGTCTTCCGTACCTCAGTCTCCAACCTCTGCTCTCTGCAACAGTCCCTCTGCACCCCAGTCTCCAAACACTGCTCTCTAAAACAGTCCTTCTGCAGCCCAGTTTCCAAGCTCTGCTCTCTGCAACAGTCCTTCTGCACCCCAGTCTCCATCCTCTGCTCTCTGCAACAGTCCTTCTGCACCCCAGTCTCCAACAACTGCTCTCTGCAACAGTTCTTTCACACCTCAGTCTAAAAACTCTGCTGTCTTCAACAAACTTTCTGCACCCCAGTCTCCTACCTCTGCTGCATGTAACAGTCCTTCTGCACCTCATTATCCCAACTCTGCTCTCTGTAAATAACTTCTGCAAACCAGTCTTTGAACTCTGCACTATGTAACTATCCTTCTGCACAACAGTCTCCAACCTCTGCTCTCAGTAACAGGACTTCTGCAACCAGTCTCAAAAATCTGCTCTTTGTAACAGGCGTTCTGCACCCGAGTCTCTAAAATCTTCTCTCTGAAACGATTCTTCTCCATACCAGTCTCCAACCTCTGCTCTCTGCAACAGTCTTTTTGCACCACACACTCCAACCTCTGGCTCTGTAAGATCCATCTGAACCCCACTCTCCAACCTCTGGTCTCTGTACAAGTCCTTCTACACCCCAGTCTCCAACCTCTACTCTCTGTAACAGTCCTTCTGAACCTCAGTCTCCAACCTCTGCTCTCTTAAACAGTCCTTCTGCACCACATTCTCCAAACTCTGCTCCCTGCAACAGTCCTTCTGCACCCCAGTCTCCAACATCTGCTTCCTGCAACAGTACTTCTACACTCCAGTTTGCAAACTCTGCTTCCTGCAATGATCCTTCTGTACCCCAGTCCCCAAAGTCTGCTCTCTGCAGAGTCCTTCTGCACCAGAGTCTCCAACCTCTGATCTCTGTAACAATCCTTCTGCTCCTCAGTCTCCAAATTCTGTTCTCTGCAAGGGTCCTTCTGCAAATCAGTCTCCAACCTCTACTCTCTGTAACAGTCTTCCTGCACCTCAGTCTGCAACCTCTGCTCTCTCTAAGATTCTTCCGCAACCCAGTCACCAAACTCTGCTCTCTCTAACAGTTTTTCTGCACCCAAGTCTCCAACCTTTCCTCTCTGTAACAGGCCTTCTGCACTCCAGTCTCGAAAATGTGCTCTCTATAGCAGGCCTTCTGCACCCCACTCTCCATCCTCTGCTCTCTGCAACGATCCTTCTGCACCCCAGTCTCCAAACGTTGCTCTCTGCAATGATCCTACTGCACCCCAGTCTTCAACCACTGATATCTGCAACAGTCCTTCTGCACCTCAGTTTCCAAATTGTGCTCTCTGTAAGATTTTTCTGAACCCCTGTCTCCAAACTCTGCACTCTGTAACAGTCCTTCTGCACCGCAGTCTCCAACATCTGCTCTCTGCAACTGTCATTTTGCACCCCAGTCTGCAAACTCTGCTCTCTGTAACATCCATCTGAACCCCAGTCTCCAAATGCTGCTCTCTTTAACAGTCCTTCTGCACCCCAGTCTCCAAACGCTGCTCTCTGTAACAGTCCTTCCGCACCTCAGTCTCCAACCCCTGCTCTGTGTAACAATCCTTCTGCACCCCAGTCTCTAAAATCTGCTCTCTGCAACAGTCCTTCTCCACCCCAGTCTTCAACATTTGCTCCCTGCAACAGTCTTTCTGCACCCCAGTCTCCAAACTCTGATCTCTGCAATGAACCTTCTGGACCCCAGTCTCCAACGTCTGCTCTCTGCAACATTCCTTCGGCAATACAGTCTCCAAATCTGCTCTCTGTAAGATCCTTCTGCACTCCAGTTTTCAAACTCTGCTCTCTGTAAAATTTCTTTTCCACCCCAGTCTCAAACCTCTGTCCTCTGCAACAGTCCTTCTGCTCCCCAGTCTTCGAGATCTGCTCTCTGTATCAGACCTTATGTTCCACAGTTTCCAACCTCTGTTCTCTGTAACGGTCCTTCTGCAACCCAGTCTCCAAACTCTGCTTTTGGAATCAGTCCTTCTGAACCCCAGTCTCCAACCTCTGCTGTTTGTATTTATCCTTCTGCACCTCAGTCTTCAACCTGTGCTTTTTGTAACACTCCTTCAGCAAGTCAGTCTCTTAACTCTGCTGTCTGTAACAGTCCTTCTACACCTCAGTCTCCAACCTCAACTCTCTGTAACAGTACTTCTGCACCTCAGTCTGAAACCTCTGCTCTCCACAATTCTTCTGCACCCAATTCTCCAACTCCTGCTCTCTGTAACAGTACACCTTAACCTCAGTCTCCAACATCTGCTCTCTCTAAGTTCCTTCAGCAAACCAGTCTCCAAACTCTGCTCTCTGTAACAGGTTTTCTGCACCCAAGTCTCCAAACTTTCCTCTCTGTAACAGGCCTTCTGCACTCCAGTCTCGAAAATCTGCTCTCTATAGCAGGACTTCTGCACCCCACTCTCCATCCTCTGCTCTCTGCAATGATCCTTCTGCACCCCAGTCTCCAAACTTTGCTCTCTGCAATGATCCTACTGCATCCCAGTCTCCAACCTCTGATCTCTGCAACAGTCCTTCTGCACCTCAGTCTCCATATTGTGCTCTCTGTAAGATCTTTCTGCACCCCTGTCATCAAACTCTGCTCTCTGTAACAGTACTTCTGCACCCCAGTCTCCAAACTCTTCTCTCCACAAGAGTCATTCTGCACCCCAGTCTAGAAACGCTGCTCTCTGCAACAGTCCTTCTGCACCCTAGTTACCAACATCTGCTCTCTGCTAAAGTACCTCTGCACCCCAGTCTTCAACCACTGCTCTCTGTAACAGTCCTCCTGTACTGCAGTATCTAACCTCTGCTCTCTGTAATGGTCTTTCTGCCCCTCAGACTCCAATCTCTGCTTTCTGTATCAGTCCTTCTATACCCCAGTTTCCAACCTCTACTCTCTGTAAGAGTCCTTCTGAACCTCAGTCTCCAACTTCTGATCTCTGCAAATCAGTCTCCAAATTCTGCTTTCTGTAAGATCCTTAGGCACCCCTGTATTTAACCTCTGCTCTCTGAGACTGTCCTTCTGCACCCGAGTCTCCAAACTCTGCTCTCTGTAACAGGACTTCCGCACCTCAGTCTCCAACCTTTGCTCTCTGCAACAGTCCTTCTGTACCCCAGTCTCCAATCTCTGCTTCCTACAACAGTCCTTCTGGACCCTAGTTACCAACATCTGCTTTCTGCAACAGTCCTTCTGCACGCCAGGCTCTAACATCTGCTCTCTGCAACAGTCATTCTGCACCTGAGTCTGAAAACTCTGCTCTGTGCAACGACCCTTCTGCACCCCATTCTCCTACCTCTGCTCTCTGTAACAGTCCTTCTGCACCTCAGTTTTCCAACTCTGCCCTCTGTTTGATCCTTCGGCAACCCAGTCTTTAAACTCTGCACTCTGTAACAGTCCTTCTGCAAAACAGTCTCCACCCTCTGCTCTCTGTAACAGGACTTCTGCCACCCAGTCTCCAACCTCTGCTCTATGTAACAGGCCTTCTGCACCCCAGTCTCCAACATCTTTTCTCTGAAACAATTCGTCTCCACCGCAGTCTCCAACATAGGCTATCTGCAACAGTCCTAATGCACCCCAGTCTCCAAACTCTGTTCTCTGTAAGATCCATCTGAACCCCAGTCTCCAAAATCTGCTCTCTGTAACATTCCTTCTGCACAACAGTCTCCAACTTCTGCTCTCTGTAACAGGACTTTTGCAACCCAGTCTCCAACCTCTGCTCTCTGTAACAGGCCTTCTGCACCCCAGTCTCCAACCTCTTTTCTCTGCAACGATTCGTCTCAAACCCAATCTCCAACATCTGCTATCTGCAACAGTCCTTCTGCACCCCAGTCTCCAAACTCTGCTCTCTGTAACAGTCCTTCTGCACCCCAATCTCCAAACTCTGCTCTCTGTAACAGTCCTTCTGCACCTCATTCTCAAAGCTATTCTCTCTGCAACAGTCTTTCTGCTCCCCAGTCTCCGAGATCGGCTCTCTGTAACAGTCCTTCTGTATCGCAGTGTCCAACCTCTGCTCTCTGTTTCAGTTCTTCTACACCCATGTCTTCAAACTCTGTTTTCTGTATCAGCCTGTCTGAACCCCAGTCTCCAACCTCTGTTCTCTGTATCCATCCTACTGCACCTCAGTCTCCAACTTGTGCTCTCTGTAAGAGTTCTTCTGGATTCCAGTCTCCAACCTCTGCTCTCGTTAACAGTCCTAAACCGCAGTCTCCAAACTCTGCTCTCTTTAATGGTCCTTCTGCACGCCAATTTTCAACCTCTGCTTCCTGTAACAGTCCTTCTACACCTCAGACTGAACGCTCTGCTCTCTGCATGATCCTTCTGCACCCTAGTCTCCAACCACTGCTCTCTGTAACAGTACACCTGCACATCAGACTCTAACCTCTGCGCTCTGTAAGATCCTTCAGCAACTCAGTCTCTAATCTCTGCTCTCTATAACAGTCCTTCTGCACCCCAGTCTTCAACCTCTCCTCTCTGTAGCAGGCATTCTGCACCCCAGTCTCCAAACTCTGCTCTCTGCAATGATCCTTCTGCATCCCAATCTCAAACTTCTGCTCTCTGCAATGATCCTACTGCACCCCAGTCTCCAAACTCTGATTTCTACAACAGTACTTCTGCACCTCAGTCTCCAACTTCTGCTCTCTGTAAGATCCTTCTGAATCCCTGTCTCCAAGATCTGCTATTTGCAATGAACCTTCTGCACCCCAATCTCCAAACTCTGTTCTATGTAACAGGACTTCTGCACCTCAGTCTCCAATCTCTGCTCTCTGCAACAGTCCTTCTGCACCCCAGTCTCTACATTCTGCTCTCGGTAACAGTCCTTCTGTACCGCATTCTCCAACCTCTACTCTCTGTAACGTTCTTTCTGCACCTGTATTTCTGCTTTCTGTATCAGTCCTTTTGCACCCCAGTCTCTAACTTCTGCTCTAAGTGTTCTTCTGCACCTTAGTATCCAACCTATGCTCTCTGCAACAGTCCTTCTGCACCCCAGTCTGCAAACTCTGCTCCCTTCAACAGTCCTTTTGCACCCCAGTCTCCAACATCTGCTCTCTGCAACAGTCATTCTCCACCCCAGTCTCCAACCTCTGCTCTCTGTAACAGTCCATCTGTACTGCATGGTCTAAAATCTGCTCTCGGTAAGGGTACTTCTGCACCCGAGTCTCCAACCTCTGCTTTCTGTATCAGTCTTTCTGCACCTCAGTCTCCAAACTCTGCTCTCTGTGTCAGTCCATCTACACCCCAGTCTTCAACCTCTGCACCCCAGTCTCATACCTGTGCTCGCTGTAACAGTCCTTGTGTAACCCAGTCTAAAACATCTGCTCTCTGCAACAGTTCTTGTGTACCTCAGTCTGAATTCTCTGCTCTCTGCAATAATCCTTATGCACCCAGTCTCCAAACTCTGCTCTTAGCAACAGTCCTTCTGTACCTCAGTCTCCAAACTCTGCTCTCTGTAAGACCCTTCGGAAACCCAGTATTAAAACTCTGCTGTCTGTAAAAGTCCTTCTGCACCCAGTCTCTAAACTCTGCTCTCTGTAATAGGCCTTCTGTATCCCAGTCTCCAAACTCTGCTCTCTGTAAGAGGCCTTCAGAACCCCAGTCTCCAACTTCTACTCTCTGCAACGATATTCTGCACCCAAGTCTCCAAACTCTCCTCTCTACAACAGGCCTTTTGCACCCCTTTCTCCAACATCTGCTCTCTGTAAGATCTTTCGGCACACCAGTCTCCAACCTCTGCTCGCTGTAACTGTCCTTCTGTACCAGATTCTCCAACCATTGCCCTCTGTAACGGTCCTTCTGCACCTCAGTTCTTTTCCACAGTCCTTCTGTACTGCAGTCTCCAAACACTGCTTTCTGTAAGGGTATTTCTGGACCCCAATCTCCTACCTCTCCTAACTGCAACCGTCTTTCTACACCCCAGTCTAAAACCTCTGCTCTCTGCAACAGTCCTTCTACACCCAGTCTCCAACCTCTGCTCTCTGTATCAATCCTTCTGCACCTCAGTCTCCAAGCTCTGCTCTCTGTAACAGGCTTTCTTCACCCCAGTCTTCAAACTCTGCTCTCTGAAACAATCCATCTGCACCCTGTCTCCAACCTGTGCTCGTTGCAACAGTCCATGTGCACCCAGTCTCCAACATCTGCTCTCTGTAACAGTCCTTCTACACCATAGTCTCCAACCTCTGCTCTTTGTAAGATCCTTCTGCACACCAGTCTCCAACCTCTGCTTGCTGTAACATTCCTCTGGAACCTAATCTCCAAACTCTGCTCTCTGTAACAATAATTCTGCACATCAGTCTCCAACTTCTGCTCTCTGCAAAGGTGCGTCTGCACCCTAGTCTCCAACCTCTGTTCTCAGCAACAGTCGTTCTGCACCCCAGTCTTTATCCTCTGCTCTCTATAGCAGTACTTTGGTACCCCAGTCTCCAACATCTGCTCTCTTTAACAGTCTTTCTGCACCTCAGTCTCCAACCACTGGTTTCTGCAAAAGTCCTCCTGCACCCCCGTCTCCACCCTCTGCTCTCTGCAAAATTCCTGCTGCACCCGAGTCTCCTACCTGTGCTCTCTGTAAAAGTCCTTCTGCACCCCAGTCTCAAACATCTGCTCTCTGTAACGATGCTTCTGCAACCCAGTCTGTAAACTCTGCTCTCTGCAATGATCTTTCTGCACCTCAGTCTCAAACTTCTGCTCTCTGCAATGATCCTTCTTCACCCTAGTCTCAAACATCTGCACTCTGTAACAGTTCTTCTACACCTCAGACTCCAACCTCTGCTCTCTGCAACATTCTTTTTGCACCCCAATCTCCAAAATCTGATCTCTCCAACAGTCCTTCTATACCCCAGTCTCCAACCTCTGCTCTCTTAAACAGTCCTTCTGCACCCTACTCTCTAACCTCTGCTCTCTGTAACAGTCTTTCTACACCTCAGTCTCCAAACTCTGCTCTCTGAAAGAATCTTCTGAAACCAAGTCTCCAAACTCTGCTATCTGTAACAGTCCTTCTGCTCCTCAGCACCAAACTGTACTCTCTGTAACAGGCCTTCTTCACCCCAGTATCCAAACTCTTCTCTCTGTAAGAGTCCTTCTTCACCCCAGTCATCAACCTCTGCTCTCTGCAATGATCTTTCTGTACATCAGTCTTTAACCTCTGCTCTCAGCAATGGTCCTTATGCACCTCAGTTTCCAAACTCTGCTCTCCGAAACAGTCCTTCTGTAAGCCAATCCCCAACCTCAGCTCTCTGAAAGATCCTTCTGCACCCAAGTCTCCAAACGCTACTCTCTGTAACAGTCCTTCTGCACCCCAGTCTCCAACATATGCTCGCTGTAACAATCCTTCTGCACATTACTCTTTATCCTCTGCTCTCAGCAACGGTCCTTATGCACCCCAGTCTCCAACTTCTGTTCTCTGCAACAGTCCTTCTGAACCACAGTCTGCATCATCTGCTCTCTGTAACAGTCCTTCTGTACTACAGTCTCCAACCTCTGCTCTCTGTAACGTTGCTTCTGGAACCCAGTATCTCACCTCTGCTTTCGGTATCAGTCCTTCTGCACCCTAGTCTAACACCTCTGCTCTCTGTAACATTCCTTCTGCACCTCAGTCTTCAACAACTGCTCTCTGGAACAGTCCATCTAAACCCCAGTCTAAATAATCTGCTCTCAACAACGATCCTTCTGCAAACCAGTCTCCAACGTCTGCTCTGCAACAGTCTCTCTACAGCCCAGTCTCCAACCTCTGCTCTCTGGAAGATCGTTCTCTACCCCAGTGTCCAAATTCTGCTCTCTGTAACATTCTTTCTGAACCCCAGTCTTCAAACTCTGCTCTCTGCAATGGTCCCTCTGCACCCGTGTCTCCAACCTTAATCTCAACAACAGTTCTTCTTTACCGCAGTCTTCAACCACTGTTCTCTAAGGGTCCTTCTTCACCCCAGTCTCCAAACTCTGCTTTCTGTATCAGTGCTTCTGCACCACAGTCTCCAAACTCTGGTCTCTGTAAGAGTCCGTCTGCTCCTCACTCTGGAACCACTGCTCTCTTCAACAATCCTTCTTCACACCAGTCTTCAACCTCTGCTCTCTGTAACAGTCCTTCTGTACTGCAGTCTCCAAACTCTGCTCGCTGCAACAGTCCTTGTGCACCCCAATCTCCAACATCTGCTCTCTGCAACCGTTCTTCTGTACCTCAATCTGAAAACTCTGCTCTCTGCAATAATCTTTCTGCACCCGAGTCTCCAACCTCTGCTTTCTGTAACAGTTCTTCTGTATTTCAGTCTCCAACATCTTCTCTGTATCAGTTCTGCACCCCTGTCTCCCATATCTGCTCTCTGTAACAGTCCTTCTTCACCTCAGTCTTCAACCTCTGCTCTGTGTAACAGTCCTTCTGCACCCCAGTGTCCATCCTCTGCTCTCTGCAACGATCCTTCTGCATCCCAGTCTCCAACATCTGCTCTCTGCAACATTCCTTCTGCACCTCAGTCCGGAAACTCTGCTGTCTCCAACGATCCTTCAGCACCCCAATATCCAAACTCTGCTCTCTGTAACAGTTCTTCTGCACCTCAGTCTCCAAACTCTGCTCTACGTAAGACCCTTCTGCAACCCAGTCTCCAAACTCTGCTCTCTCTAACAGCCCTTCGGCACCCCAGTCTCAAACCTCTGCTCTCTGTGTCAGGCCTTCTGCACCCCAGTCGCAAACCTCTGCTCTTTGTAACAGTCCTTCTGCATCTAAGTCTCCTACATTTGCTCTCTGCAACAGTCATTCAACACCCCAGATTTCAACTTCTGGTTTCCGCAACAGTTCTTCTACACCCCAGTCTCCAACTTCTCGTATCTGAAACAGTCCTTCTGCACCCCAGTCTCTAAACTCTGCTCTCTGTAACAATCTTTCTGTGCCTCAGTCTCCAATATCTACTCTCCGTAACAGTCCTTCTGTACCTCACTCTCCAACAACTGCTCTCTGTAAGTACCTTCTGCAACCCAGACTCCAAACTTTGCCCCTGTAACAGTCCTTGTGCAAACCTTCTCCCAACTCTCCTCTCCGTAACAGGCCTTCTGCACCCCAGTCTCTAAAGTCTGTTCGCTATAACAATCCTTCTGCACGCTAGTCTCCAACATCTGCTCTCTGGAACAGTCCTGCTGCACGTCGGTATGCAATCTCTGCTCTCTGTAAGATCCTTCTGCAATCTTGTCTAAAAACTGTGCTCTCTGTAACAGTCCTTCTTCACCTCAGTCTCCAAACTCTGTTCTTTGCAACACTCTTTCTGCACCCCAGTCGCCACCCTCTACTCTCTGTAACAGTCCTTCTGCACCCCAGTCTTCAAACTCTGCTTTCTGTATCAGTCCTTCTGCACCCCATTCTACAACCTCTGCTATCTGTAACAGTCCTTCTGCACCTCATATCCAAACTCTTCTATCTGCAACAGTCCTTATGCGCCCCAGTCTCCAACCTCTGCTGTCTGCAAAATTCCTTCTGCACCCCAGTCTGCAACATGTGCTGTGTGAAACAGTCTTTCTGAAGCCAAGTCTCCACCTGTACTCTCTGCAATGATCCTTCTCTACCTCAGTCACAAAACTCTGCTCTCTGCAACAGTCCTTCTGCACCCCAGTCTCCAAACTCTGTTCTGTGTAACAGTCCTTCTCCACCTCAGTCTTCAACCTCTGCTCTCTGTAAGAGTCCTTGTGCACCCCAGTCTCCAACATCTGCTGTCTAAACAGTCTTTCTGCACTTCAGTCTCCAAAATGTGCTCTCTGCAACAGTCCTTCTGAACTCCAGTGTCCCAACTGTTTTCTCTGCAATGATCCTTCTGCACCTCAATCTCCAACCTCTGCTCTCTGAAATATCCTTCTGACCCCAGTTTCCAAACTCTGTTCTCTGTAATATTCCTTCTCCACGCCAGTCGCAAACCTCTGCTTTCTGAAACGGTCCTGCTGCACCCCAGTCTCCAACCTCTGTACTCTACAACACTCCTTATGCTCCCCACTCTCTGTAACAGTCCTTCTGCACCTCAGTCTTTAAACTCTGCTCTCTGTAACAGTCGATCTAAACCTCAGTCTGAAACCTCTTCTCTCTACACGATCCATCTGAACCCCAGTCTCCAACCACTGCTCTCTGTAACAGTCTTCCTGCACCTCAGTCTCCAAACTCTGCTCTCTGTAAGATACTTCTGCCACCCAGTCTCCTAACTTTGCTTTCGATAACAGTTCTTTTGCACCCCAGTCTTCAACCTCTGCTCTATTTAACAGGTCTTCTGCACCCAAGTTTCCAAACTCTGCTCTCTGTAACAGGACTTCTGAACCCCAATCTCCAAACACTTCTCTCTTCAACAATCATTCTACACCTCAGTCTCCAACATCTGCTCTCTGTAAGATCCTTCTGCAACCCAGTCTCCCAACTCTGCCCTCTCTAACAGTTCTTCTGCACCCCTTCTCCCAACTCTCCTCTCCGTAACAGGCCTTCTGCACCCCAGTCCCCAAAGTCTGTTCTTTAAAACAAGACTTCTGCACCCCAGTCTCCAACCACTGCTCTCTGCAACAGTCCTTCTGCGCCCCAGTCTCCAACCTGTGGTCACTGCAACAGTGCTTCTGCACCTTAGTCATAAAACGCTGTTCTCTGCTACGATCCGTTTGAACCTCAGTCTTCAAACTCTACTCTCTGTAACAGTCTTTCTTCACCTAGGACTCCAACATCTGCTCCCTGTTAGATCCTTCTTCAACCCAGTCTCAAAACTCTGTGATCTTTAACAGTCCTTCTGGAGCCCTTCTCCACACTCTGCTCTCCATAACAGGCCTTCTGCACCCCAGTCCCTAAACTCTGCTGTCTGCAAAAGTATTTTTGCACCTCAGCCTCCAACCTCTTTTCTCTTCAATTATCCTACTGCACCCCAGTCTTCAAGGTCTCCTCTTCTCAACAGTCCTTCTGCACCTCAGTCTCCAAACTCTGCTCTTGGCAACAGTCCTTTTTCACCCAAGTCTCCAGCCTCTGCTCTCTGCAACAGTCCTTCTACACCCCAGTCTTCAACCTCTGCTCTCTGTAACAATCCTTCTGCACCCCAGTCTCCAACCTCTGCTTTCTGTAACAGTCCATCTGCACCATATTCTGAAACCTCTGGTCTCTATTACAGTCTTTCTATACCGCAGTGTCCAAACTCTGCTCTCTGTAACGGTCCCTCTGTACCCCAATTTCCAACCTCTGTTTCTGTAACAGTCCTTCTGCACCTCAGTCACCAAACTCTGCTCTCTGTAACAGTCCTGCTGCAACTCAGTCTCCAACCTCTTCTGTTACTGTCCTTCTGCACCTCAGTCTGAAACCTCTACTCTCTGCACGATCCTTCTGAACCCAATTCTCTAATCACTGCTCTCTGTAACATTTGTGCTGCACCACAGTCACCAACCACTGCTCTCTGTAAGATCCTTCTTCAACCCAGCCTCAAAACTCTGCTCTCAATAACAGTCCTTCTGCAACCCAGTCTCCAACCTCTGCTCTCTGTAGCAGGCCTTATGCAACCCAGTCTCCAAACTCTGCTCTCTGAAACAGTGCTTCTGCACGCCAGTCTGCCACCTCTGCTCTCTGTATCAGTCCTTCTTTGCCCCAGTCTCACACCTCTGCTTTCTGTATCATAATTCTTCACCCCAGTTTCCAAAAATTGCTCTATATAGCAATCCTTCTGCATCTCAGTCTCCAACCTCTGCTCTCTGAAACAGTCCTTCTTCACCCCAGTCTTCAAACTCTTCTTTCTGCAACATTCATTCTGCACCCCAGTCTCCAACCTGTGCTCTCTGTAACAGTCCTTCTGCACCACAGTCTCCCACCTCTTCTCTCTGTAAGGATTTTTCTGCAGCCCAGTCTTCACCTCTGCTCTCTTCAACGATTCTTCTGCAACTCAGTCTCAAACTTCTGCTCTTTTCAACAATCCTTCTGCACCCCAGACTCCACCTCTGCTCTCTGTAACTGTTTTTCTGCACCTGAGTCTCCAACCTCTGTACTCTTCAACAGTCCTTCTGCACCCCAGTCTCCAACCTCTGCTCTCTGCAAGAGTTTTTCTACACCTAAGTATCCAACCTTTTCTCTCTGCAACAGTCTTTCTGAACCTCAGTCTCCAAACCCTGCTCTCGGCAACGGCCTTTCTGCACCTCAGTCTACTACATATACTCTCTGTAACAGTCCTTCTGCACCTCAGTCTCCAAACTCTTCTCTGTGTAACAGGCCGTTTGCACCAAAGTCTCCAACATCTTCTCTCTGTAACAGTTTTTTGGCACCCCAATCTCCACACTCTGATCTCTGCAACGATTCTTCTGCACCCAAGGCTCCAAACTCTGCTCTCTGCAAAACTCTTTCTGCACCTCAGTTTCCAAACTCTTCTCTCTGTAAGATCCTTCTGCACCCCAGTGTCCAAACTCTTCTCTCTGTAACATTGCTTCTGCACCCCAGTCTCCAAACTCTGCTCTCTGCAATGGTCCCTCTGCACAGAAGTCTTCAATCTCTGTTCTCCACAACAGTTCTTCGGTACCACAGTCTTTAACCTCTATTCTCTTTAAGGGTCCTTCTTTACTCCAATCCTCAACCTCTGCTTTCTGTATCAGTCCTTCTGCAACACAGTCTCCAAACTCTGCTCTCTGTAAAAGTCCTTCTGCACCTCACTGTGAAACCTCTGCTCTCTGCAACAGTCCTTCTGCACCGCAGTCTTCATCCTTGCTCTCTGCAACAGTCCTTCTGCACCCCAATCTCCAAACTCTTATCTGTGTAACAGGCCATTTGCACCCAAATCTCCAACCTTTTCTCTCTGTAACAGTTCTTCTGCATCCCAGTCTCCAAAATCTGCTCTCTGCCACAGTCCTTCTCAACCCCAGTCTCCAACCTCTGCTCTCTTTTACAGTCCTTCTGTACTCCAGTTTTCAAACTCTGCTCACTGTAAGGATCCTTCTGCTCCCCAGTCTCCACACTCTGCTTCCTGTATCAGTTTTTCTTAACCCCAGTCTCCAAACTCTGCTCTCTGTAACTTTCTTTCTGCACGTCAGACTCCAACCTCTCTCTCCGCAACAGTCTTTCTGCGTCCCAATCTCCAACTTCTGCTCTCTTCAAAAGTCCTTCTGCACCTCAGTGTCTAACCTCTGCTATCTGTAACATCCTTCTGAAACCCTGTCTCCAACCTCTGCTTTCTGCAATGGTCCTTCTGCACCCGAGTCTCCAACCTCTGTTCTCTACAAGAGTCCTTCTGCACCTCACTCTGCAACCTCTGCTCTCTGCAACAGTCTTTCTGCACCTCAGACTCAAACCTCTGCTCTCTGCAACAGTCCTTCTGCATTCCAATCTTAAACCTCTGCTCTCTGTAACAGTCCTTCTGAACCTCAGTGTCCGATTTCTTCTCTCTGTAAGATCCTTCTGAAACCCAGTCTCCAACCTCTGCTTTCTGCAATGGTCCTTCTGCATCCCAGTCTCCAACCTCTGTTCTCTACAACACTTATTCTGTTCCCCAGTCTCCAACCTCTGCTCTCTGTAACAGTCTTTCTGTACCGCAGTCTCCAACCTCTGTTCTATGTAAGGTTTCTTCTGCACCCCAGTCTCAAACCTATGCATTCTGTATAAGTAATTCTGCACCACATTCTCATAACTCTGCTCTATGTAACAGTCCTTCTGCATCTCAGTCTGCAACCTCTGCTCTTTTCAATAGTCCTTCTTCACCCCAGTCTCCAATCTCTGCTCTCTGCAATAGTCCTTCTGCACCCCAGTCTCCAAAATCTGCTCTCTGCAACAGTCCTTCTCCACCCCAGTCTTCAACCTCAGCTCTCTGCAATTACCCTTCTGCACCCAGGTTTCCAACGTCTGCTTTCTGTATAAGTCCTTCTGCACCCCAGTCTTCAACCTCTGCTTTCTGTACCATTCCATCTGCACCTCAGTCTCCAACCTCTACTTTCTGCAGCAGTCCTTCTCTACCCCAGTCTCAAACCTCTTCTCTTGCCAACAGTCCTTCTAGACGCCAATATCCAACCTCTGCTCTCTGGAACAGTCCTTTACAGCCCAGGCTAAAACATCTGCTCTCTGTAACAGTCCTTATACACCTCAGTCTCCAACCTCTGCTCTCTGTAACAGTCCTTCTGTACCTCAGTCCACAACCGCGGCTCTCTGTAAGATCCTTTTGCAACCCAGTCTTTAACTTCTGCTCTCTGTAACTGACCTTCTGCACCCCAGTCTCCAAGCACTGCTCTCTGTAACAGGCCTTCTGCAACCCAATCTCCAACCTCTGCTGTCAGTAACAGAACTTTTGACCCAGTCTGCAAACTCTTCTTTCTTCAACGATTCTTCTGCACCCCAGGCCCGAACTTCTGCTCTCCGCAAATGTCCTTCTGCACCACAGTCTTCAAACTTTGCTGTCTGTCACATCCTTCTGCACACCTGTCTCAAACCTCTGCTCTCTCTAACAGTCCTTCTGCACCTCAGTCTGCAACCTCTGCTCTCTGCAATAGTCCTTCGGAACCCCAGTCTCCAATCTCTGCTCTCTACAATAGTCCTTCTGCACCCCAGTCACCAACATCTGCTCTCTGCAACAGTCCTTCTCCACCCCAGTCTTCAACCTCAGCTCTCTGCAATAATCCTTCTGCACCCAGGTCACCAATGTCTGCTTTCTGTATAAGTCCTTCTGCACCTCAGTCTCCAACCTCTACTTTCTGCAGCAGTCCTTCTCTACCCCAGTCTCTAACCTCTTCTCTTGCCAACAGTCTTTCTGGACGCCAATATCCAACCTCTATTCTCTGCAACAGTCTTTCTACACCCCAGTCTCCAACCTCTGCTCTCTGTAACGTGCCTTCTGCACCCCAGGCTAAAACCTCTGCTCTCTGTAACAGTCCTTCTGCACCTCAGTCTGGAAACTCTGCTCACTGCAACGAACCTTCTACACCTCAGTCTCCAACCTCTGCTCTCTGTAACAGTCCTTCTGTACCTCAGTCTACAACCTCGGTTCTCTGTAAGATCCTTTTGCAACCCAGGCTTTAACCTCTGCTCTCTGTAACTGCCCTTCTGCACCCCAGTCTCCAAGCACTGCTCTCTGTAACAGGCCTTCTGCAACCCAATCTCTAACCTCTGCTGTCAGTAACAGAACTTTTGACCCAGTCTGGAAACTCTTCTTTCTTCAACGATTCTTCTGCACCCCAGGCCCGAACTTCTGCTCTCCGCAAATGTCCTTCTGCACCTCAGTCTCCAAACTTTGCTGTCTGTCACATCCTTCTGCACACCTGTCTCAATCCTCTGCTCTCTCTAACAGTCCTTCTGTAAAGCAGTCTCCAACCTCTGGTCTCTGTCAGGGTCCTTCTGCACCTCAGTCTCCATCCTCTGCTCTCTGCATCACTCAAGCTGCACCCCAGACTGCAAACTTTGCTCTCTGCAATAGTTTTTCTGCACCTCAGTCTCCAACCTGTGTTCTCTGTCAAAGTCCTACTGCACCCCAATTTTCAACCTGTGCTCTCTGTAACAGTCCTTCTGTACCGCAGTCTCCAACCTCTGTTCTCTGTAAGGTTTCCTCTGAACCCCAGTCTCCAACCTATGCTTTCTGTATCAGTAATTCTGAACCACATTCTCCAAACTCTGCTCTCTGTAACAGTCCTTCTGCACCTCAGTCTGCAACCTCTGCTCTCTGCAATAGTCCTTCTGCACCCCAGTCTCCAATCTCTGCTCTCTGCAATAGTCCTTCTGCACCCCAGTCACCAACATCTGCTCTCTACAACAGTCCTTCTCCACCCCAGTCTTCAACCTCAGCTCTCTGCAATAATCCTTCTGCACCCAGGTCACCAACGTCTGCTTTCTGTATAAGTCCTTCTGCACCTCAGTCTCCAACCTCTACTTTCTGCAGCAGTCCTTCTCTACCCCAGTCTCTAACCTCTTCTCTCGCCATCAGTCCTTCTGGACGCCAATATCCAACCTCTATTCTCTGCAACAGTCTTTCTACACCCCAGTCTCCAACCTCTGTTCTCTGTAACGTGCCTTCTGCACCCCAGGCTAAAACCTCTTCTCTCTGAAACGATCTTTCTTCAACCCTGTCTCCAACCTCTGCTCTCTTTAACTATCCTTCTGCACCCCAGTCTCCAACCTCTGCTCTCTGCAACAATCTTTCTGCACTCTAGTCTCCTACCTCTGCTCTCTTTAACTATCCTTCTGCATCCCAGTCTCCAAACTCTGCTCTATGCAACAGTCCTTCTGCACCAAAGTTTCCAACATCTGCTTCTGCAAAATTTCTTCTACACCCCAGTCTTCAACTTCTGCTCTCTGCAACAGTTCTTCTAAACCCCAGTCTCCATACTCTGCTCGCCCCAACGAACCTTCTGCACCCCACTCTCCAATCTCTGTTCTCTGCAACAGTTATTCTGCACCCCAGTCTCTAACCTCTGCTCTCTGTAACAGTCCTTCTGTACCGCAGTCTCCAACCTTTGTTCTTTGTAAGGGTCCTTATGCACCCCAGTATCTAACCTCTGCTTTCTGGATCCATCGTTTTCCACCACAGTCTCCAAACACTGCCCGCTGTAACAGTCCTTCGGCAACTCAGTCTGCAAACTCTGCTCTCTGCAACAGTAATTCTACACTCCAGTCTCCATCATAAGCTATCTCCCACAGTCCTTTTTCACCACAGACTCCAATATTTGCTCTCTAAAACAGTTCTTTTTCTCCCCAGTCTCCAACCTCTTCTCTCTGTAAAAGTCCTTCTGTACTGCAGTCTCCAAACTCTGCTCTCTGTAAGGGTCCTTCTGCACCTGAGTCTCCAACCTCTGCTTTCTGTATCAGTTCTTCTGCATCCAAGTTTCCAACCGCTGCTCTCTGTATCGATCCTTCTGCACCTCAGTCTCCAAGTCTGGTCTCTTCAACGGTCCTTCGGCACCTCAGTCTCCAAACTCTTCTCTCTGTAACAGTGCTTCTGCTCCTCAGTCTCCAGCATCTGCTCTCTGTAAGATCTTTCTGCAATCCAGTCTGTAAACTCTTACCTCTTTAACAGTCCTTCTGCACCCGTTATCCAATGTCTGTTCTCTGTAACAGTCCTCATGTAGTGCAGTCTCCAAAGTATGCTCTCTGTAACGGTCCTTCTGCACCCAAGGCTCCAACCTCTGCTTTCTGTAACAGTCTTTTCTCATCTCAGTCTCCAAACTCTTCTCTCTGCCACAGTCCTCCTGCACCAAAGTCGCAAACCTCTACTTTCAGGAACACTCCTTCTGCACATCAGTCTCTAACCTCTGCTCTCTGTAACAGTCCTTCTATACCGCAGTCTCAAAACTCTGCTGTCTGTAACGGTCCTTCTGCACCCCTGTCTTCAACTTCTGCTTTCTATATCAGTTATTCTGCACCCCATTCTCCAACCTCTGCTCTCAATAACAGTCCTTCTGCACCCCAGTCTCCACCCTCTGATCTCTGTAACAATCCTTCTGGACCTCAGTCTCCAAACTCTGCTCTCTCCAACAGTCCTTTTGCTCCTAAGTCTCCAACCTCTACTCTCTGTAAATGTCCTTCTGCACCTCAGTCTCCACCATTTGCTCTTTGTTAGATTATTCTGCAAACCAGTCTTCAAAGTCTGCCCTCTGTAACAGGCCTTCTGCACCCCTTCTCCAAACTCTGTTCTCTGTAACAGTCCTTTTGCACCCCAGTCTCAATTCTCTGCTCTCTACACGATCATTCTGCACCTCAATATCCATCCTCTGCTCTCTGCAAAAGTCCTTCTTCACCCCAGTCTCCAAACTCTGCTCTTTATAACAGTCCTCCTGTAGTGCAGCCTCCAAACTCTGCTCTTTATAACAGTCCTCCTGTAGTGCAGTCTCCAAAATCTGCTCTCTGTAACGGTCCTTCTGCACAGCAGTCTCCAACATCTGCCCTCTGTAACAGTTCTTCTGCACCTCAGTCTCCAAACTCTGCTCTCTGCAACAGTCCTCCTATACGGCAGTCTGAAAACTCTGTTCTCTGCAACGATCCTTCTGCACCCCAGTCTCCAACCTCTGTTCTCTGTAACAGTCCTTCTGTACCTCAGTCTACAACCACGGCTCTCTGTAAGATCCTTTTGCAACCCAGTCTTTAACTTCTGCTCTCTGTAACTGACCTTCTGCACCCCAGTCTCCAAGCACTGCTCTCTGTAACAGGCCTTCTGCAACCCAATCTCCAACCTCTGATGTCAGTAACAGAAATTTGACCCAGTCTGGAAACTCTTCTTTCTTCAACGATTCTTCTGCATCCTAGGCCCGAACTTCTGCTCTCCGCAAATGTCCATCTGCACCCCAGTCTTCAAACTTTGCTGTCTGTCACATCCTTCTGCACACCTGTCTCAAACCTCTGCTCTCTCTAACAGTCCTTCTGCACCTCAGTCTGCAACCTCTGCTCTCTGCAATAGTCCTTCGGAACCCCAGTCTCCAATCTCTGCTCTCTGCAATAGTCCTTGTGCACCCCAGTCACCAACATCTGCTCTCTGCAACAGTCCTTCTCCACCCCAGTCTTCAACCTCAGCTCTCTGCAATAATCCTTCTGCACCCAGGTCACCAACGTCTGCTTTCTGTATAAGTCCTTCTGCACCTCAGTCTCCAACCTCTACTTTCTGCAGCAGTCCTTCTCTACCCCAGTCTCTAACCTCTTCTCTTGCCAACAGTCTTTCTGGACGCCAATATCCAACCTCTATTCTCTGCAACAGCCTTTCTACACCCCAGTCTCCAACCTCTGCTCTCTGTAACGTGCCTTCTGCACCCCAGGCTAAAACCTCTGCTTTCTGTAACAGTCCTTCTGCACCTCAGTCTGGAAACTCTGCTCACTGCAACGAACCTTCTACACCTCAGTCTCCAACCTCTGCTCTCTGTAACAGTCCTTCTGTACCTCAGTCTACAACCTCGGTTCTCTGTAAGATCCTTTTGCAACCCAGGCTTTAACCTCTGCTCTCTGTAACTGACCTTCTGCACCCCAGTCTCCAAGCACTGCTCTCTGTAACAGGCCTTCTGCAACCCAATCTCCAACCTCTGCTGTCAGTAACAGAACTTTTGACCCAGTCTGGAAACTCTTCTTTCTTCAACGATTCTTCTGCACCCCAGGCCCGAACTTCTGCTCTCCGCAAATGTCCTTCTGCACCTCAGTCTCCAAACTTTGCTGTCTGTCACATCCTTCTGCACACCTGTCTCAAACCTCTGCTCTCTCTAACAGTCCTTCTGTAAAGCAGTCTCCAACCTCTGGTCTCTGTCAGGGTCCTTCTGCACCTCAGTCTCCATCCTCTGCTCTCTGCATCACTCAAGCTGCACCCCAGACTGCAAACTTTGCTCTCTGCAATAGTTTTTCTGCACCTCAGTCTCCAACCTGTGTTCTCTGTCAAAGTCCTACTGCACCCCAATTTTCAACCTGTGCTCTCTGTAACAGTCCTTCTGTACCGCAGTCTCCAACCTCTGTTCTCTGTAAGGTTTCCTCTGAACCCCAGTCTCCAACCTATGCTTTCTGTATCAGTAATTCTGAACCACATTCTCCAAACTCTGCTCTCTGTAACAGTCCTTCTGCACCTCAGTCTGCAACCTCTGCTCTCTGCAATAGTCCTTCTGCACCCCAGTCTCCAATCTCTGCTCTCTGCAATAGTCCTTCTGCACCCCAGTCACCAACATCTGCTCTCTACAACAGTCCTTCTCCACCCCAGTCTTCAACCTCAGCTCTCTGCAATAATCCTTCTGCACCCAGGTCACCAACGTCTGCTTTCTGTATAAGTCCTTCTGCCCCTCAGTCTCCAACCTCTACTTTCTGCAGCAGTCCTTCTCTACCCCATTCTCTAACCTCTTCTCTCGCCAACAGTCCTTCTGGACGCCAATATCCAACCTCTATTCTCTGCAACAGTCTTTCTACACCCCAGTCTCCAAGCTCTGTTCTCTGTAATGTGCCTTCTGCACCCCAGGCTAAAACCTCTTCTCTCTGCAACGATCTTTCTTCAACCCTGTCTCCAACCTCTGCTCTCTTTAACTATCCTTCTGCACCCCAGTCTCCAACCTCTGCTCTATGCAACAGTCCTTCTGCACCAACGTTTCCAACATCTGCTTCTGCAAAATTTCTTCTACACCCCAGTCTTCAACTTCTGCTCTCTGCAACAGTTCTTCTAAACCCCAGTCTCCATACTCTGCTCGCCCCAACGAACCTTCTGCACCCCACTCTCCAATCTCTTTTCTCTGCAACAGTTATTCTGCACCCCAGTCTCTAACCTCTGCTCTCTGTAACAGTCCTTCTGTACCGCAGTCTCCAACCTTTGTTCTTTGCAAGGGTCCTTATGCACCCCAGTATCCAACCTCTGCTTTCTGGATCCGTCGTTTTCCACCACAGTCTCCAAACACTGCCCGCTGTAACAGTCCTTCGGCAACTCAGTCTGCAAACTCTGCTCTCTGCAACAGTAATTCTACACTCCAGTCTCCATCATAAGCTATCTCCCACAGTCCTTTTTCTCCCCATCTTTCTCCAACATCTGTCCTCTGTAACAGTTCTTCTGCACCTCAGTCTCCAAACTCTGCTCTCTGCAACAGTCCTCCTACACGGCAGTCTGAAAACTCTGTTCTCTGCAACGATCCTTCTGCACCCCAGTCTCCAACCTCTGATCTCTGTAACAGTCCTGCTATACCTCAGTCTCCAAACTCTGCTCTCTGTAAGATTCTTCTGCAACCCTGTCTCCAAACTCTGCTCTCTGTAACAGTTTTTCTGCCCCCAAATCTCCAACCTCTGTTCTCTCTAACAGGCCTTTTGCACCCCATTCTCCAACCTCTTCTCTCTGTAACAGTGCTTCTGCACCTCAGTGTACAAACTCTGCTCTCTACAATAGTCCTTCTGCAAGCCAGTCTTCCACATCTGCTCTTTGCAAAATTCCTTCGTCACCTTAGTCTGAAATCTCTATTCTCTGCAACGATCGTTCTACACCCTAGTCTCCAACATCTGCTCTCTGTAACATTCCTGCTGCACATTGGTCTACAACCTCTGCTCTCTGTAAGATCTTTTGCAACCTTGTCTAAAAACTCTGCTTTCTGTAACAGTTCTTCTGCAACCTAGTCTCGAACCTCTGCTCTCTTTAACAGGCCTTTTCACCCCAATCTCCAACCTCTGCTCTCTGCAACAGTCCTTTTGCAACTCAGTCTCCAAATTCTGCTCTCAGCAACAATTCTACTGCACCTCAGTCTCCAAACTCTTCTCTCTGTAACAGTCCTTCTGCTCCCCAGTCTCTAACCTCTGCTGTCTGCAACGATCCTTCTGCACCCCAGTCTCCAAACTCTGCTCTCTGCAATGATCCTTCTGCACCCCAATCTCCAACATCTGTTCTATGCAACAGTCCTTCTGAATCCATGTCTCCAACCTGCTCTCTGTAATATCCTTCTGCACCACAGTTTCAAAACTCTGCTCCCAGTAACATTCCTTCTCCACCACAGTCTCCAGCCTCTGCATTCTGCAACGGTACTGCTGCTCCTGAGTCTCCAACCTCTGTTCTCTGCAACAATCCTTCTTCTCCCCATCTCCAACGTCTGCTCTATAACAGTCCTGCTGGACCTCAGTATCCAACCTCTACTCTCTGCAAAATACTGCTGCACCCCTGACTCCAACCTCTGCTCTTTGTAAGATCCTTCTGCACCCTAGTCTCCAAACTCTGCTCTCTGTAACAGTCCTTCTGCATCTCAGTCTCCAACCTCTGCTCTCTGTAACATTCCTTCTGCACAACAGTCTCCAAATTCTGCTCTCTGTAACATTCCTTCTGCACCTCAGTCTGCAACCTCTGCTCTCTGTGACAGTTCTTCTGCACCTCAGTCTCCAACCTCTTCTCTCTGCAACAGGTCTTCTGCACCCCAGTCTTCACTATCTGCACTCTGAAACAGTCCTTCTTAACCACAGTCTCCAACCTGTGCTCTCTGTAACAGGCCTCCTGTACTGCGGTCTCCAAAGTCTGCTCTCTGTAATTTTTTTTCTGCACCACAGTCTCCAAGCTCTATTTCTCTATCAGTTCTTCTGCACGCCAGTCTCTAACTTGTGATCTCAATAACACTCCTGCATCTCAGTCTCCAAACTCTGATCTCTGCAACATTCTTTCTGCTCCCAGTCTCCAAACTCTGCTCTCTCCAACAGTCCTTTTACACCCCAGTCTCTAACCTCTGCTATCTGAAACAGTCCGTCTGCACCCAAGTCTCCAACATCTGCTCTCTTTAACAATCCTTCTGTACCTCAGTCTCCAACCTCTACTCTCTGTAACAGTCGTTGTGCACCTCAGTCTCCAACCTCTGCTCTGTGTAAGATCTTTCTGCAACCCAGTCTCCAAACTCTTTCCTCTGTAACAGTCCTTCTGCACCCTTTCTCCAAACTCTTCTGTAACAGGCCTTCTGCACCCCCGTCTCCAACCTCTGTTATCTGTAACACTCCTTTCGCACCCCAGTCTCAAACCTCTGCTCTCTACAACGATCATTCTTCACCCCAGTCCCCGACGTCTGCTCTCTGAAACAGTCCTTCTGCACCCAAGTCTCCAACAACTGCTCTCTGCAACAGTCGTTCTGAACCTCAGTCTAAAAATTCTGTGCTCTGCAATAATCTTTCTGCACCCCAGTCTCAAAACTCTGCTCTCTTTAACAGGCCTTCTGCACCCCAGTCTCAAACCTCTGCTCTCTGTAACAGATTTTCTATACCACAGTTTCCAAAGTCTGGTCTCTGTAACGGTCCTTCTGCACCCCAAGTTCCAAACTCGGCTTTCTGTAACAGTCTTTCTGCACCTCAGTCCCAAATCTCTGCTCTCTGTAGCAGGCCTTCAGCACCCCAGTCTTCAAAATCTCCAATGATCTTTCTTAACCCCTGCCTCCAACCTCTGATCTCTGCAACAGTCCTTCTGCACCTCAGTCTCCAAATTTTAATCTCTGTAAAATCCATCTGAACCCCAGTCTCCAAAGTCTGCTCTCTGCAACAGTCCTATTGCAACACAGTCTCCAAACTCTGCTCTCTGTACCAGTTTTTCAGCAGCCCAGTCTCCAAACTCTGCTCTCTGTAACAGTCTTTCTGTACCTCAGTCTCAAACATCTTCTCTCTGCAACAGTCCTTCTGCACTCCAGTCTCCAACCTCTGCTCTCTGCAACAGTCCTTCTGCACCCCAGTTTCCAAACTCTGCTCTCTGCTACGATCCTTCTGGACCCCAATCTCCAACCTCTGCTCTCTGTAACAGTCCTTCTGCACCACAGTCTCCAAAATCTGGACTCTGTAAGATCCTTCTGCACTCCATTTTCAAAAAACTGCTCTTTGTAACATTCATTTTTTAACCCAGTCTTTAAACTCTGCTTTCTGCAAGTGTCCTGCGGCACCCCAGTCTCCAACCTCTGTCCTCTGCAACAGTCCTTCTGCTCCCCAGTCTCAAACATCTGCTCTTTGTAACAGTCCTTCTGTACCTCAGACTCCAAACTCTACTCTCCGTAACGGGCATTCTTTACCCCAGTCTTTAAACTCTGCTTTCTGTATCAGTCCTTCTGAACCTCAGTCTCAAACCTCTGCTCTATGTATCTATCATTCTGCACCTCAGTCTGCAACCTATGCTCTCTGTAACAGTTTTTCTATACTGCAGTCTCCAAACTCTGGTCTCAGTAAGTGTCCTTCAACACCCCAATTTTCAACCTCTGCTTTCTGTAAGAGTTCTTCTGCACCTCAGTCTCCAAACTCTGCTCTTTATAAAAGTCTTTCTACACCTCAGTCTCCAACCTCTTCTCTCTGTAACAGTCCTTCTGCACCTCAGTCTGACACCTCTGCTCTCTACAGGATCCTTCTGCACCCTAGTCTCCAAACACTGCTCTCTGTAACAGTCAACCTGGAACTCAGTCTCCAAACTCTGCTTTCTGTAAGATTCTTCATCAACCCAGTCTCCAACCTCTGCTCTCTATAAGAGTCCTTCTGCACCTCAGTCTCCAACCTCTTTTCTCTGTAACAGGCCTTCTGCACGCCATTCTCCAAACTCTTTTCTCTGTAGCAGGCCTTCTGCACAGCAGTCTCCAAAATCTGCTCTCTGCAATGATACTTCTGAACCCCAGTCTCCAACCTCTGCTCTCTGCAATGATCCCACTGCACCCCAGTCTCCTACCTCTGATTTCTGTTACAGTCCTTCTGCACCTCAGTCTCCAAATTCTGCTGTCTGTAAGATCCTTCAGCACCCCAGTATCCAACCTCTGCTCTCTGTAACAGTCCTTCTGCATCCAAATCTCCACCCTCTGGTCTCTGTTAAAGAACTTCCGCACCTCATTCTCCAACATCTGTTCTCTGTAACAGTTCTACTGCAACCCAGTCTCCAAATTCTGCACTCTACAACAGTCTTTCTGCACCCTAGTTACGAATATCTGCTCTCTGCAACAGTCCTTCTGCACCCCAGTCTACAACATCTGCTCTCTGCAACAGTTCTTCTGAACCTCAGTCTGAAAACTCTACTCTCTGCAACGACAATTCTGCAACCCAGTCTCCTACCTCTGCTCTCTGTATCAGTCCTTCTGCACCTCAGTCTCCCAACTCTGCTCTCTGTATGATCCGTCTTAAACCCAGTCTTTAAACTCTGCACTCTCTAACAGTCCTTTTGAACCCCAATCTCCAAACACTGTTCTCTGTAAGATATACCTAAACCCCAGTCTCCAACCTCTGCTCTCTGTAACAGTCTTTCTGTACCCCAGTCTCCATACTCTGCTCTTTGTAACAGTCCTTCTGCACCTCAGTCACCGACCTCTGCTCTTTTAACAGTCTTTCTGCACCCCAGTTTCTAAAATATGCTCTCTGCAATATTCCTTCTGCACCCCAGTCTCCAACCTCTGATCTCTGCAATGATCCTACTGCACCCCTGTCTCCAATTTCTGCTCCTTTCAACGATCCTTCTGCACCCCAGTTGCAAAACTCTACTCTATGTAACAGGACTTCTACACCTCAGTCTCCAATCTCTGCTCTGTGCAACAGTCCTTCTGCACTACAGTCTCCTAACTCTAGTCTCTGTAAGATCCTTTTGTACTCTAGTTTCCAAACTCATTTCTCTGAAACATTTTTTCTCCACCCCAGTATTTAACCTCTGCTTTCTGCAAGTTTCCTGCGGCACCCCAGTCTCCAACCTTTGTTCTGAGCGACAGTCCTTCTGCTCCCAGTCTTCAACATCTCCACTCTGTAACAGTCCTTCTGTACCGCAGTCTCCAAACTCTGCTCTCCGTAACGGTCCTTCTGCACCCCAGTCTTCAATCTCTGCTTTCTGTATCAGTCTTTCTGAACCTCAGTCTCAAACCTCTGCTCTCTGTATCTATCCTTCTGCACCTCAGTCTCCAACCTGTGCTCTCTGTAACATTTTTTCTGCACCCAGTCTCCAACCTCTGTGCTCTGTAACAGTTTTTCTATACCGCAGTCTCCAAACTCTGGTCTCTGTAACGGTCCTTCTGCACCCAAATTTCCAACCTCTGCTTTCTGCAAAAGTCCTTTTGCACCCCAGTCTCAAAACTCTGCTCTTTGTAAGATCCATCTAAACTTCAGTCTCCAAAGTCTACTCTCTGTAACAGTTCTTCTGCACCCCAGTCATCAAACTATGTTCTCTGTAACAGTCCTTCCGCACATAAGTCTCCAACCTCTGCTCTCTGTAAGATCTTTCTGCACTCAAGTTTCCAAAATCTGCTCTGTCTAACATTCCTTCTCCACCGCAGTCTCCAACCTCTTCTTTCTGCGAGGGTCCTGCGGCACCCCAGTCTCCAACCTCTGTCATTTGTGAAAGTCCTTCTGCTCCCCAGTCTCCAACATCTGCTCTTTGTAACAGTCCTTATGCACCACAGTCTCCAACCTCTGCTCTTGTAACGGTCCTGCTACAACCCAGTCTCCAACCTCTGCTTTTTGAATCAGTTCTTCTGCACCCCAATTTCCATCCTCTGCTTTCTGTAACAGTCCTTCTGCACCTCAGTCTCTAAACTCTGCTCTCTGTTACAGGTCTTCTACACCTCAGTCTTCAACCTCTGCTCTCTGTAACAGTACTTCTGCACCTCAGTCTGAAACCTCTGTTCTCTAAGATTCTTCTGCACCGCAGTTTCCAACCACTGCTCTCTGAAACAGTCCACCTGTACCTCAGGCTCAAACCTCTGCTCTCTGTAAGTGGCTTCAGCAACTTAGTCTCCAAACTCTGCTCTCTGTAACAGTCTTTCTGCACCCCAGTCCCCAACCTCTCCTCTGTGTAACAGGCCTTCTGCACGCCAGTCTCAAAACTCTGCTCTCTATAGCAGGCCTTCTGAACCCCAGTCTCCAAACTCTCCTCTCTGCAACGATCCTTCTGCACCCCAGTCTCCAAACATTGCTCTCTGCAATGATCCTACTTCACCCCAGTCTCCAACCTCTGATCTCTAACACAGTCCTTCTGCACCTCAGTCTCCAAATTTTAATCTTTGTAAGATCCTTCTGCAACCCTGTATCAAACCCCCCACTTCAACAGTTTTCCTGCACCACAGTCTCCAACATCTGCTCTCTGTACGATCCTCCTGAACTCCAGTTTCCAAACTCTGCTCTCTGTAATATTCCTTCTCCACACAAGTCTTTAACCTCTGCTTTCTGCAAGTGTCCTGCAGCACCCCAGTCTTCAACATCTGTCCTCTGCTACAGTTCTTTTGCTCCCCAGTCTCCTACATCTTCTCTCTGTAACAGTCCTTTTGTACTGCAGTCTCAAACCTGTGCTCTTTGTAACATTCCTTCTGCACCTCAGTCTCCAAACTCTGCTCTCTATAACAGTTTTTCTATACCGCAGTTTTCAAACTCTGGTCTCTGTAACGGTCCTTCTGCACCCCAATTTCCAACCTCTGCTTTCAGTAGCAGTCATTCTGCAACTCAGTCTCCAAACTCTGCTCTCTGTAACAGTCCTTCTACACCTAAGTCTCCAAACTCTGCTCTCTGTAACAGTCCTTCGGCACCTCAGTCTGACACCTCTGCTCTCTGCACGATCCTTCTGCACCCCAGTCTCCAAACACTGCTCTCTGTAACAGATCACCTACACCACAGTCTCCAAATTCTGCTCTCTTTAACAGTTTTTCTATACCACAGTCTCCAAACTCTGGTCTCTGTAACGGTCCTTCTGCACCCCAATTTCCAACCTCTGCTTTCTGTAACAGTGCTTCTGAACCTCAGTCTCCAAACTCTGCTCTCTTTAACAGTCCTCTACACATTAGTCTCCAACCTTTGCTATCTGTAAGAGTTTTTCGGAAACTCAGCCTGACACCTCTGCTCTCTGCAAGATCCGTCTGCACCCCAGTCTTCAACCTCTGCTCTCTGCAATGATCCTACTTTACCCCAGTCTCCAACTTTTGATCTCTGCAAATGTTCTCCTGCACCTCAGTCTCCAAATGCTGCTCTATGTAAGATCCTCCAGCACCCCTGTATCCAAACTCTGCTCTCTGCAACAGTCCTTCTGCACCTCATTCTGAAAACTCTGCTCTCTGCAAAAACCCTTCTTCACCCCAGTCTTCTACCTATGCTCTAACAGTCCTTTGGAACCCCAGTCTCTAAAATCTGCTATCTGCAACAGTCATTCTGCACCCCAGTTTTCAATATCTGCTCTCTGTAACAGTCCTTCTGCACCACAGTCTCCAAAATCTGCTCTCTGTAAGATCCTTCTGCACTCCAGTTTCCAAACTTTGCTCTCTGTAACATTCCTTTTCTACGCCAGTCCCTAAACTCTGTCCTCTGCAACAGTTCTTCTGCTCCCCAGTTTCCGAGATCTGCTCTCTGTACCGCAGTCTCCAACCTTTTCTTTTTATAACGGTTTTTCTACATCTCATTCTCAAACCTCTACTTTCTGTATAAGTCTGTCTGAACCCCAGTCTCCAAACTCTGTTCTCTGTATCTATCATTTTGCACCTCATTCTCCAACCTGTGCTCTATGTAAGAGTCCTTCTGCACCCCAGTCTCCAACCTCTGCTCTCGGTAACAGTCCTATTCCGCAGTCTCCAACCTCTGCTCTTTGTAACAGTCCTTCTGCACCACAGTCTGAAACCTCTGGTCTCTGCACGATCTTTCTGAACCCCAGTCTCCAATATGTGCTCTCTGTAACAGTCCTTCTGCACCTCAGTCTCCAACCTCTGCTCTCTGTAAGATCCTTCTGAAACCCAGTCTCAAAACTGTGCTCTCTGTAACAGTCTTTTTGCAAAACAGTCTCAAAACTCTGCTCTCCGTAACAGGCCTTCTGCATGCCAGATTCCAACCTCTGCTCTCTGTAGCAGTCCTTCTGCACCCCAGTCTAAAACATCTGCTCTCTGCAACTGTCCTTCTGCATCTTAGTCTGAAAAATCTGCTCTCTGCAACAATCCTTTGTACCTCAATCTCCAAACTCTGCTCTATTTAAGATCCTTCTGCAACACAGTCTTTAAAATCTGCTCTCTGTAAAACTCCTTCTGCACCTCAGTCTCCAACCTCTGCACTCTGTAACAGTCCTTCTACATCTCAGTCTGAAAACTCTGCTCTCTGCAGGATCCTGCTGACCCCAATCTTCAACCACTGCTCTCTGTAACAGTCCTTCTGCACCTATGTCTCCAAACTCTGCTCTCTTGAAGATCTTTATGCCATCCAGTCTTCGAACTCTGCTCTCTATAACAGTCCGTCTGCACCCCATTCTTTAAACTCTGCTCTCTTTAACAGGCCTTCTGCATCCCAGTCTCAAAACTCTTCTCTCTGCAACGATCATTCTACACCCCTGTCTCCAACCTCTGCTCTCTGCAACAGTCTTTCTACACCCTAGTCTCTAAACTCTACACTGTGTAATATCTTTCTGCACCCCAATTGCCAATCTCTACTCTATGTAACAGTAATTCTGAACACCAGGCTCAAAAATCTGCTTTTTGTAACAGTCATTCTGCACACCAGTCTCCAAACTCTGTTTTCTGAAACAGTCCTTCTGCACCGCAGTCTGCAAACTCTGCTCTCTGTAACAGTTCTGCTGTACCGCAGTCTCCAAACTCTGCTCTCTGTATCAGTCCTTCTTCACCCCAGTTTTCAACCTCTGCTCTCTATAACATATTTTCTGCACCTCATTTTCAACCTCTGCTCTCTGCAAAGCTCCTTCTGAACCCCAGTTTTCAACCTCTGCTCTCTGTAAGATAATTCTTCACCCAAGTCTCCAAATCTGCTCTTTGTAACAATCATTCTGCACTACAGTCTCCACACTCTGCTCAATTTAACAGTCCTTCTGCACCTTAGTCTACGACCTCTGCTCTCTGCAATAGTCCTACTGCACCCCAGTCTCCAACCTCTGCTTTCTGTATCAGTCCTTCTCCACCCCAGTCTCCAACCTCTGCTCTCTGTAACAGTCCTTCTGCACATCAGTCTCCAAACTCTGCTTTCTGTAAGGGTCCTTCTGCACCCCATTCTCCAACCTCTGCTTTCTGTATCAGTCTTTCTGCACCACAGTCTCCAAACTCCTCTCTCTGTATCAGGGCTTCTTCACCTCACTCTGCCACCTCTGCTCTCTGCAAGAGTCCTGCTGTACCCCAGTCTTATACCTCTGCTCGCTGCAACAGTCCTTCTGCACCCCAGTCTCCGAAATCTACTCTCTGCAACAGTCCTTTACCACGCCAGTCTCCAACCATTTATCTCTGTAACCGTCATTCTGTACTGCAGTCTCCAACCTCTGCTCTCTGTAAGGTTCTTGTGCACTCCAGTCTCCAAAATCTGCTTTCTATATCAGTCCTTCTGCACCCCGTCTCTAAACTCTGCTCTCTGTAACAGTCCTTCTGAACCTCAGACTTTAACCTCTGGTCTCTGCAACAGTCCTACTGCCCCTCAATATCAAACCTCTGCTCTCTGCAACAGTGCTTCTGCACCTCAGAGTACTAACTCTGCTCTCTGTATAATCCATCTGAAACCCAGTCTCCAACCTCTGCTATTTGCAATGGTCCTTCTGCACCCCAGTCTCCAAACTCTGTTCTCTACAACAATTATTCTGCACCCCAGTCTCCAACTTCTGCTGTCTGTAACAGACCTTCTGTACCACAGTCTCCAATCTCTGTTCTCTGAAAGGGTCCTTGTGCACCCCAGTCTTCAACCGTGGTTTCAGTATCAGTCCATCAGCACCACATTCTCCAAACTCTGCTCTCTGAAACAGTCCTTTTGCACCTCAGTCTGCAACCTATGCTCTCTGCAATAGTCCTTCTCCCCACCAGTCTACAATCTCTGCTCTCTGCAACAGTCCTTCTGCACCCCAGTCTCTAACATCTTCTCTCTGCAACAGTCGTACCCCACCTCAGTCTCCAACCTCTGCTATCTGCAACAGTCCTTCTGCACCCCAGTCATCAAGCTCTGCTTTCTGTATCAGTCCTTCTGCACCCCAGTCTCCAACTACTTCTATCTGTAACACTCCTTATGCGCCTCAGTCTCTAACCTCTACTCTCTGCAGAAGGCCTTCTCAACCCCAGTCTCCAAACTCTTCTCTTCGCAACAGTCCTTCTGCACCCCAGTCTCCAACCTATGCTGTCTGTAAGATCTTTCTGAACACCTGTCTCCAACCTATGCTCTCTGTAACAGTCCTTCTGTACCGCAGTCTCCAATCGTTGGTCTCTGTAAGGGTATTTCTGTACTTCAGTCTGCAACCTCTGCTCTCTGAAACACTCCTTCTGCACCCCAGTCTCCAAACTTTGCTCTCTGCAACAGTTTTTCTGCACATCAGACTCCAACATGTTCTCTCCGTAAATGTCCTACTGCACCCCCGTCTTCAACCTCTGCTCTCTGTAAAAGTCTTTCTGCATTACAGTTCTCCAAAATCTGCTCTCTTTAACGATCCTTCTACACCCCAGTCTTAAATCTCTGCTCTATGCAACGATCCTTCTGCACCCCAGGCTCCAACATCTGCTCTCTGTAAAAGTCCTTCTGCACCCCAGTCTCCAAAGTCTGGTCTCTCTAACCGTCCTTCTGCACCTCAGTCTTCAACCTCTGCTCTATGCAACAGTCTTTCTGCACCCAAGTTTCCAACATCTGCTCTCTGCAACAGTCCTTCTACACCACAGTCTACAACTTCTGCTCTCTGCAACAGTCCTTCTACACCCCAGTCTCCATATTCTGATCGCCCCAACGATCCTTTTGCAACCCAGTTCTAACCTCTGTTCTCTACAAAAGTTCTTCTGCACCTTAGTTTCAAACCTCTGCTCTCTGTAACAGTCCTTCTGTACCGCAGTCTCCAACCTCTGTTTTTTGTAAGGGTCTTTATGCACCCCAGTATCCAACGTCTGCTTTCTGTATCAGTCATTTTCCACCAAAGTCTCGAAACTCTGCCCGCTGTAACAGTCATTCTGCAACTCAGTCTGCAACCTCTGCTCTCTGCAACAGTCCTTCTGCACCTCAGTCTCCAACCTCTGCTCTCTGTAAGGGTCCTTCTGCACCCGAGTATCCAACCTCTGCTTTCTGTATCATTTCTTCTGCACCCCAGTCTCCAACCTCTGCTCTCTGTAACAATCCTTCTGTACCTCAGTCTGCAAACTCTGCTCTCTGCAACAGTCCATCTGAACATCAGTATCCAAACTCTTCTCTCTGTAACAGTGCTTCTGCACCTCAGTCTCAAACCTCTGCTCTCTCTAACATCCTTCTGCAACCCAGTATTCAAACTCTCCTCTCTGTAACAGTCCTTCTGCACCCCAGTGTCCAAACTGTGCTTTCTGTATCAGGCTTTCTGCACCCTAGTCTCCAACCTCTGATTTCTGTATCAGTGCTTCTGCACCCCAGTCTCCAAACTCTGGTCTCTGCAACGATCTTTCTGCACCACAGTCTTCAACCTCTGTTCTCTTCAATACTTCTTCTGCACCTCAGTCTGAAAACTTTGCTCTCAGCAACGATTCTTCTGCACCTCAGTCTCCAAGCACTGCTCTCTGTAACAGGCCTTCTGCACCTTAGTCTCAAAACTCTGCTCTCCGCAACAGTCCTTCTGCACCCAAGTCTCCAAACTCTGCTCTCTGCAACAGTCCTTCTGCACCCCAGTCTCCAACCTATTCTGTCTATAAGATTCTTCTGAACACCTGTCTCCAACCTATGGTGTCTGTAACAGTCCTTCTGTACCGCAGTCTCCAAACTCTGGTCTCTGTAAAAGTCATTCTGTACTTCAGCCTGCAACCTCTGCTCTCTGAAACACTCTTTCTGCACCCCAGTCTCCGAACTTTGCTCTCTGCAACAGTTTTTCTGCACCAGTCTTCAACATGTTCTCTGTGTAAACGTCCTACTGCACCCTCGTCTTCAACCTCTGCTCTCTGTAAAAGTCCTTTTGCATTAGTCTCCGAAATCTGCTCTATTTAACGATCCTTCTCCCCCCCATTCTCCAAACTCTGCTCTCTGCAACGATCCTACTGTACCTCAGTCTCCAAAGTCTGCTCTCTGTAAAAGTCCTTCTGCACCCCACTCTCCAACATCTCGTCTCATTAACCGTCCTTCTGCACCTTAGTCTCCAACCTCTGCTCTATGCAACAGTCTTTCTGCACCCAAGTGTCCAACATCTGCTCTCTGTAACAGTCCTTCTACACCCCAGTCGACAACTTCTGCTCTCTGCAAAAGTACTTCTACACCCCAGTCTCCATACTCTGCTCGCCCCAATGATCTTCCTGCAATCCAGTTCCAACCTCTGTTCTCTACAAAAGTTCTTCTGCACCCCAGTCTCCAACCTCTTCTCTCTGTAACAGTCCTTCTGTACCGCAGTCTCCAACCTCTGTTCTCCGTAAGGGTCTTTATGCACCCCAGTATCCAACCTCTGCTTTCTGTATCAGTCGTTTTTCACAAAAGTCTCAAAACTCTGCCTGCTGTAACAGTCCTTTTGCAACTCAGTCTGCAACCTCTGCTCTCTGCAACAGTCCTTCTGCACCTCAGTCTCCAACCTCTGCTCTCTGTAAGGGTCCTTCTGCATCCGAGTATCAAACTTCTGCTTTCTGTATAAGTCCTTCTGCACCCCAGTCTCCAACCTCTGCTCTCTGCAACGGTCAATCTGAACCTCAGTCTCCAAACTCTTCTCACTGTTACGGTCCTTCTGAACCCAAGTCTCCAACCTCTGATCTCTGAAACAGTCCTTTGGCACCCTCAGTCTCCACCCTCTGCTCTCTGTAACGATCCCTTTCCACCCAAGTCTCCAACCTCTGTTCTCTTCAACAGTCCTTCTTAACATCTTTCTGAAAACTCTGCTCTCTACAACGATCTTTCTGGACCCCAGTCTCCAACCTCTGCTCTCTGTAACAGTCCTTCAGCACCTCAGTCAAAAAACTCTGCTCTCTGTAAGATCCTTCTGTCACACAGTCTCCAAACTCTGCTCTATGTTACAGGCCATCTGCGCCCCAGTCTCCAAGCTCTGCTCTCTGTAACAGGACTCCTGCACCTCAGTCTCCAACCTCTTCTCTCTGCAACGTTCCTTCTGCAAGACAGTCTCCAACCTTTGCTCTCTGCAACAGTCCTGTTGCACCGCAGTCTCCAACCTCTGCTCTCTGTAATATTCTTCTGCACACCTGTCTCCAACCTCTGCTCTCTTTAACAGTCCTTCTATTCCGCAGTCTCCAACCTCTATACTCTGTAACGGTCCTTCTGCATCCCAGTCTCCAAACTCTGCTTTCTGTAATCATCATTCTGCACCCCAGGCTTCTACCTCTCCTCTCTGTAACAGTTCTTCTTATCCCAGTCTCAAACCTCTGCTCTCTGAAACACTCCTTCTGCACCCCAGTCTCCAAACACTGCATTCTGCACAGTCCTTCTGCACCCCAGTATCCAAACTCTGCTCTCTGAAACAGTCCTTCTGCACGCCAGTCTGCAATCTCTGCTCTCTGCAATGATCCTTCTGCATCCCAGTCTCCAACATCTGCTCTCTGCAACAGTCCTTCTGCACCCCAGTCTCCAACCTCTGCTCTCTGTAACAGTCTTGCTGCATCTCGGTCTACAATCTCTGCTCTCTGTAAGATCCTTCTGCAACCTTGTCTAAAAACTCTGCTCTCTGTAACAGTTATTCCGCACCCCAGATTCCAAACTCTGATCTCTGTAACAGGCCTTTTGCACCCCAATCTTTAACCTGTACTCTCTGTAACAGTCTTTTTGCACCTCAGTCTCCATCCTCTGCTCTCTGCAACGATCTTTTGCAACCCAGTCTCAAACATCTCCTCTCCTCAACAGTCCTTCTGCACCCCTGTCTCCAACCTCTGCTCTCTGTAAGATTCTTCTGCATCTCAGTTTTCAAACTCTGCTCACTGTAACATTCCTTTCCCACCACAGTCTCCAACCTCTGGATTCCACACCGGTTCTGCTGCACCCCAGTCTCCAAACTCTTTTCTCGGCAACAGTTCTTCTGCTCCCCAGTCTCTAAATTCTGCTCTCTGTAACAGTCCTTCTGTACCGCAGTCTTCAACCTTTGCTCTCTGTAATGTTCCTTCTGCACCCCAGTCTCAAACCTCTACTTTCTTTATCAGTCCTTCTGCACCACTGTTTCCAACTTCTGCTCTCTGTAACAGTCCTTCTGCACCTCAGACTCCAAACTCTGCTCTCTGCAACCTTACATCTGCACCCCATTCTCTAACCTCTCCTCTCTACTACAGTTCTTCTGAACCAAAGTCTACAACATCTGCTCTCTGCAACAGTCCTCCTGTGCCCTAGTCTCCAAAATCTGCTGTCTGTAATGGTTCTTTTGCACCAGAGTCTCCAGACTCTGCTCTCTGCAACAGTCCTTCTGCACCCAAGTCTCCAACCTCTTCTCTCTGCAACAGTCTTTCTACACCCCAGTCTTAAACCTCTTCTCTGTTTAACAGTCCTTCTTCACCCCAGTGTCCAACCTTTTCTCTCTGCAACGATCCTTCTGCATCCCAGTCTCCAACATCTTCTCTCTGCAACCTCCTTCTGCACCCAAGTCTTCAACATCTCCTCTCAGCAACAGTCCTTCTGTGCCTCAGTCTGGAAACTCTGCTGTCTGCAAGGATCCTTGTGCAACCCAGTCTCCAAAATCTGCTGTCTGTAACAGTTTTCCTGCACCTCAGCCTACAACCTCTGCTCTCTTTTAGATCCTTCTGCAACCTTGTCTAAAAACTCTGCTCTCTGTAACAGTTATTCGGCACCCCAGTATCAAACCTCTGCTCTCTACAACGATCCTTCTGCACCCCAGTCTCCAAACTCTGCTCTCTGCAACAGTCCTATTGTACGTCAGTCTCCAACATCTGCTCTCTGTAAGATTTTTCTGCAAACCAGTCTCCAAACTCTGCCATCTGTAACAGTCCTTCTGGAGCCGTTCTCCAAACTCTGCTCTCCGTAAAAGGCCTTCTGCACCCCAGTCTCCAACCTCTGCTCTCTGTAACACTCCTGCTGCACCTCAATCTACAATCTCTGCTCTCTGTAAGGTCCATTTTCACCCCAGTTTCTAAACTCTGCGCTCTGTAAGGTCCTTCTGCACCCCAGTTTCTAAACTCTGCTCTCTGTAACATTCCTTCTCCAACCCAGTCTCCAAAATCTGCTTTCTTCAACGGTCCTGCTGCAAACCAGTCTCCAACCTCTGTTCTCTGCAACAGTCCTTCTACTACCCAGTCTCCAACCTCTGGTCTCTGTAACAGTCCATCTGCACCGCAGTCTCTAACCTCTGCTCTCTGTATCAGTCCTTATGTACCGCAGTCTCCAACCTCTGCTCTCTGTAACTGTCCTTCTGCAACCCAGTCTCCAAACTCTGATTTTTTAGTCAGTCCTTCTGAATACCATTCTCCAACCTCTGCTTTCTGTATCTATCCTTCTGCACTCAGTCTCCAACCTGTGCTTTCTGAAACAGTCCTTCTGCACACCAGTCTCCAACCTTTGCTGTCGGTAAGAGTCCTTCTATACCGCAGTCTCCAACCTCTGCTCTCTGTAACAGTCCTGCTGCACCAGAGTCTCAAACCTCTACTGTCTGTATCAGTCCTTCTGATACACGGTTTCCAAACTCTGCTCTCAGTAACAGTCCTTCTGCACCTCTGTCTCCAACCTCTGAACTCTGCAACCTTAATTCTGCACCCCATTCTCTAAACTCTGCTCTTTGTAACAGTTTTTCTGCACCCCATTCTCTAAACTCTGCTCTCTGCAACAGTCCTTCTTAACCACAGTCTCCAACTTCTGCACTCTGTAACGGTCCTTAAGCACCCCAGACTCAACCTCTGCTTTCTCTATCAGTAATTCTGCACCCCAGTCTCCAAACTTTGCTCTCTGTAACATTCTTTCTGCACCTCAGTCTACAACCTCTGCTCTCTGTGACAGTTCTTCTGCACTCCAGTCTTCAAACTCTGCTCTCTGCAACAGTTCTTCTGCACACCAGTATCCAACATCTGCACTCTGAAACACTTCTTCTCCACCCCAGTCTCTAACCTGTTCTCTCTGTAACAGTCCTCCTGTATTGTAGTCTTCAAAGTCTCCTCTCTATAACGGTCTTTCTGCACCCCAGTCTCCAACCTCTGCTTTCTTTATCAGTCCTTCTGGACCCCAGTCTCCAACATCTGCTATCTGCAACAGTCCTTCTGCACTCCAGTCTCCAACATCTTCTCTCTGCAACAGTTGTTCTGTACCTCAGTCTGAAAACTCTGGTCTCTGCAACGATTGTTCTGCATCCCAGTCTCCTACCTCTGCTCTCTGTAACAGTCCTTCTGCACCTCAGTCTCCCAACTCTGCTCTCTGTAAGATCCTTCTGCAACCCAGTCTTTAAACTCTGCACTCTGTAACAGTCCTTCTGCACAACAGTCTCCAAACTCTGTTCTCTGTACCAGGACTTCTGCCACCCAGTCTCCAAACTCTGCTCTCTGTAACAGGCCTTATGCACCCCAGTCTCCAACCTCTTCTATCTGCAACGATTTTTCTCCACCCCAGTCTCCCGATTCTGCTATCTGAAACAGTCCTTTGCACCCCAGTCTCCAAACTCTACTTTCTGAAAGATCCATCTGAACCCCAGTCTCCAACCTCTGCTCTCTGTAACAGTCCTTCTGCACCCCAGTCTCCAAACTCTGCTCTCTGTAACAGTCCGTCTGCACCTCAGTCTCCAAAATCTGCTCTGTGTAACAGTCCTTCTGCACACCAGTCTCTAAAATCTGCTCTCTGCCACAGTCCTTCTGCACCCCAGTCTTCAACATCTGCTCTCTGGAACAGTCCTTCTGCACCCCAGTCTCAAAACTCTGCTCTCTGCAACGATCCTTCTGGACACCAGTCTCCAAAGTCTGCTCTCTGCAACAGTCCTTCTGCAACACAGTCTCCAAACTCTTCTCTTAGTAAGATCCTTCTGTACTCTAGTTTTCAAACTCTGTTCTCTGTAACATTCCTTCTCCACCCGAGTCTCCAACCTTTGTCCTCTGCAACAGTCTTACTGCTCCCCAGTCTCAAAGATCTGCTCTTTGTAACAGTCCTTCTGTACCACAGTCTCCAAACTCTGCTCTTTGTAACAGTCATTCTACACCCCAGTCTCCTAACTCTGCTTTCTGTAACAGTCGGTCTGAACCATAGTCTCCAACCTCTGTTCTCTGTATCTATCCTTCTGCACCTCAGTCTCCAACCTGTGCTCTATGTAAGAGTCCTTCTGCACCCCAGACTCCAACCTCTGCTCTCGGTAACAGTCCTATACCGCAGTCTCAAAACTCTGCTCTCTGTAAAGGTCCTTCCTCACCCCAATTTCCAAATTCTGCTTTCTGTAACAGTTTTTCTGCACCTGAGTCTCCAAACTCTGCTCTCTGTAACAGTCCTTCTACACCTCAGTCTCCAACCTCTGCTATCTGTAACAGTACTTCTGCACCTCAGTCGCCAAACTCTGCTCTCTGTAAGATCCTTCAGCAACCCAGTCTCCAAACTCTGCTCTCTATAACAGTCCTTCTGAAACCGAGTTTCCAACTTCTCCTCTCTGTAATAGGCCTTCTGCATGCCAGTCTCCAAACTCTGCTTTCTTTAGCAGACCTTCTGCACCCCAGTCTACAAACTCTGTTCTCATCAATGATCCTATTGCACCCCAGTCTCCAACCTCTCATCTTTGCAATAGTCCTTCTGCACCTCAGTCTCAAACTTCGACTCTCTGTAAGATTCTTCTGCATGCCTGTCTCCAAGTCTCCTCCTTGCAACGATCCATCTGCACCACAGTCACCAACCTCTGCTCTATGTAACAGGATTTCTGCACCTCAGTATCCAACCTCTTCTCTATGTAACATTTTTTCTGCACCCCAGTCTCCAAACACTGCTCTCTTCAAAAGTCGTTCTGTACTGAAGTCTCCAACCTCTGCTCTCTGCAACGGTCTTTCTGCACCCCAGACTCCAAACTCTACTTTCTGTATCAGTCCTTCTGCACTCCAGTATTCAACTTCTGCTCTTTCTAAGAGTCCTTCTGCACCTCAGTCTCCAATCTCTGCTCTCTGCAACAGTCCTTCTGCACTCCAGTCTCCAACCTCTGCTCTCTGCAACAATCCTTCTGCACCCCAGTCTCCAACCTCTGCTCTCTGAAACAGTGTTTCTGCACCCCAGTCTCAAAACTCTGCTCTCTGCAACGATCCTCTGGACCCTAGTTTCCAAACTCTACTCTCTGCAACAGTCCTTATGCACCACAGTCTCCAACCGCTGCTCTCTGTAAGATCTTTCTGCACTCAGTTTACAAAATTTACTCTCTCTAACATTCCTTCTCCATCGCAGTTTCTAACCTCTGCTTTCTGCAAGGGTCCTGCGGCACCCCAGTCTCCAAACTCTGTGCTCTTTAACAGTCCATCTGACCCCAGTATCCAAACTCTGTTCTCTGTAACAGGCCTTCTGCATCCCAGTCTCCAAACTCTTCTCTCTGCAACGATCCTTCTGCACCACAGTGTCAAACCTCTGTTCCTGTAAAAGTCATTCTGCACGCAAATTTCAAAACTCTGCTTTCTGTATCAGTCTGTCTGAACCCCAGTCTCCAACCTGTGTTCTCTGTATCTATCCTTCTGCCCCTCAGTCTCCAACCTGTGCTCTATGTAAGAGTCCTTCTGCACCCCAGTCTCCAACATCTGCTCTGGATAACAGTCCTATACCGCAGTCTCCAACATCTGCTCTCTGTAAAAGTCCTTCTACACGCCAATTTCAAAACTCTGCTTCCTGTAACAGTCCTTCTGCACCTGAGTCTCCAAACTCTAATCTCTGTAACAGTCTTTCTACACCCCAGTCTCCAAACTCTGCTTTGTGTATCAGTCTTTATGAACCCCAGTCTCCAACCTCTGTTCTCTGTATCTATCCTTCTGCACCTTAGTCTCCAAAATCTGCTCTCTGCAACAGTCCTACTATACGGCAGTCTTCAAACTCTGCTCTCTGTAAACGTCTTTCTGAAGCCCAGACTCCAATCTCTGCTTTCTGTATCAGTCCTTCTGCACTCCAGTCTTCAAATTCTACTCTCTCTAAGAGTCTTTCTGCACCTCAGTATCCAACCTCTGCTCTCTGCAACAGTCCTTCTGCACCCCAGTCTCCAACCACTGCTCTCTGTAACAGTCCACCTGCACCTTAGTCTCCAAAATCTGCTCTCTGTAAGATCTTTCAGAAACTCCGTCTCCAAACTCTGCTCTCTATAACAGTCCTTCTGCACCCCAGTCTCCAAACTCTCCTCTCTGTAACAGGTCTTTCGCACACCAGTCTCAAAACTCTGCTCTATGTAGCAGGCCTTCTACACCCCAGTTTCCAACCTCTGCTCTCTGCAACGATCCTTCTACACTTCAGTCTCCAAACTCTGCTCTCTGCAATGATCCTACTGGACCCAGTCTCCAACTTCTGATCAATGCAACAGTCCTTCTGCAACTCAGTTTCCAACTTCTGCTCTCTGTATGATCCTTCTGCACCCCTGTCTCCAAGATCTGCTTATTTCAATGATCCTTCTACACCCCGGTGTCTAACCTCTGCTCTATGTAACAGGATTTTGCACCTCAGTCTCCAACCTCTGCTCTCTGCAACAGTTCTTCTGCACCCCAGTCTCCAAATTCTGCTCTCTCTAAGAGTCCTTCTGCACCTCAGTCTCCAACCTCTGCTCTCTGCAACATTCCTTCTGCAGCCCAGTCTCCATCCTCTGCTCTCTGCAACAGTCCTTATGCACCCCAGTCTCCAACCTCTGCTCCCTGAAACAGTCCTTCTGCACCCCAGTCTCCAAACTCAAATCTCTGTAACAAGCCTTCTGCACCTTAGTCTCCAAACTCTGTTCTCTGCAATGGTCTTCTGCACCTCAGTCTTTAACCTCCACTCTCTGTAACAGTCCTTCTGCACTTTACTCTCCAACATCTGCTCTCTGTAGGATCCTTCTAGAACCCAGTCTCAAAACTCTGCTCTCTGTATCTATTCTTATGCACATCAGTCTCCAAAGTCTGCTCTCTGTTACAGTCTATCTGAACCTAAGTCGGACACCTCTGCTCTCTGCACAATCCTTCTGCACCCCAGTCTCTAAGCACTGCTCTCTGTAACAGTCCACCTTCACCTCAGTCTCCAACATCTGCTCTCTGTGAGATCATTCTAGAACTCAGTCTCCAAACTCTGCTCTCTATAACAGTCCTTCGGCACCCCAGTCTCCAACCTCTCCTCATTGTAACAGTACTTCTGCACTTAACTCTCCAACCTCTGCTCTCTGTAGATCCTTCTAAAACCCAGTCTAACACCTCTGCTCTCTGTATTTATTATTCTGCACACCAGTCTCAAACTTCTGCTCTCTGTTACAGTTTTTTTATACCGCAGTCTCCAAACTCTGGTCTCTGTTACAGTCTTTCTGCATCCCAATTTCCAATTACTTCTTTCTGTAACAGTCCTTCTGCACCTCAGTCTTCAAACTCTGCTCTCTGTAACAGTCCTTCTACACCTCAGTCTCCAACCTCTGCTCTCTGTAACAGTCGTTCTGCACCTCATTTTGACACCTCTGCTCTCTGCACGATCCTTCTGCACCCCAGTCTCCAAACACTGCTATCTGTAACAGTCCACCTGCACCTAGTCTCCAAACACTGCTCTCTGTAAGATTCTTCAGCAACCCAGTCTCCAAACTCTGCTCTCTATAACAGTCCTTCTGCACCCCAGTCTCTAACCTCTCCTCTATATAACAGGCCTTCTGCACGCCAGTCTTCAAACTCTTCTCTATGTAGAATACCTTTTGCACCCCAGTCTCCAAAATCTGCAATGTGCAATGATCCTTCTGCACCCCAGTCTCCAACCTCTGCTCTCTGCAATGATCCTACTGCACCCCAGTCTATTAACTCTGATCTCTGCAACAGTCCTTTTGCACCTCAGTCTCCAAATTCCTCTCTCTGTAAGATCCATCTTCACCCCAGTATCCAACCTCTGCACTCTGCAACAGTCCTTCTGAATCCAAGGCTTCAAACTCTTCTCTCTGTAAAAGGATTTCCGTCTCTCAGTCTCCAACCTCTGCTCTCTACAACATTCCTTCTGCAACCCAGTCTCCAAACACTGCTCTCTATAACATTCCTTCTGCAGCCCTGTCTCCAACCGCTGCTCTCTGAAACAGTCCTTCTACACCCCAGTCTCCATCCTCTGCTCTCTGCAACAGTCCTTCTGCACCCCAGTCTCCAAACTCTACTCTCTGTAACAGTCGTACTTCACTTCACTGGCTAACCTCTGCTCTTTGTAGTATCCTTCTAAAACCCAGTCTCCAAAATCTTCTCTCTGTAAGAGTCCTTCTGCACACCAGTCTCCAACCTATGCTCTCTGAAACCATCCCTCTTAACCCCAGTCTCCAACCTCTGCTCTCTGCAACAGTCCTTCTGCACCCCAGTCTTCAACAACTGCTCTCTGCAACAGTCCTTCTGCACCTCAGTCTAAAAACTCTGCTGTCTTCAACGAACTTTCTGCACCCCAGTCTCCTACCTCTGCTTCCTGTAACAGTCCTCCTGCACCTCATTCTCCCAACTCTTTTCTCTGTAAAATACTTCTGCAACCCAGTATTTAAACTGTGCACTATGCAACCGTCCTTCTGAAAAACAGTCTCCAACCTCTGCTCTCTGTAACAGGAATTCTGAACCCCAGTCTCAAAAATTGGCTCTCTGTAACCGGCATTCTGCACCCGAGTCTCCAAAATCTACTCTCTGCAACAATTCTTCTCCATACCAGTCTCCAACCTCTGCTCTCTGCAACAGTTCTTTTGCTCCACAGTCTCCAACCTCTGGCTCTGTAAGATCCATCTGAACCCCACTCTCCAACCTCTGATCTCTGTAACAGTTTTTCTGCACCCAAGTATCCAACCTCTACTCTCTGTAACAGTCCTTCTGATCCTCAGTCTCCAACCTCTGCTCTCTTAAACAGTCCTTCTGCACCACATTCTCCAAACTCTGCTCTCTGCAACAGTCCTTCTGCACCCCAGTCTCCAACATCTGCTCTCTGCAACAGTTCTTCTACACTCCAGTTTGCAAACTCTGCTTCCTGCAATGATCCTTCTTGACCCCAGTTTCCAACAGTCTGCTCTCTGCAGAGTTTTTCTGCACAAGAGTCTCCAAACTCTGATCTCTGTAACAATCCTTCTGTACCTCAGTCTCCAAACTCTGTTCTCTGCAAGGGTCTTTCTGCAAATCAGTCTCCAACCTCTACTCTCTGTAACAGTCCTTCTGCACCTAGGTCTGCAACCTCTTTTCTCTCTAAGATTCTTCTGCAACCCAGTCTCCAAACTCTGCTCTCTGTAACAGTGCTTCTGCACACCAGTCTCCAACCTCTGCTCTCTGCAACGATCCTTCTTAACCAAAGTCTCCAACCTATGCTGTCTGCAACAGTCCTTCTGCAACATAATCTCCAACATCTACTCTCTGCAACAGTCCTTCTGCCCCTCAGTCTTAAAACTCTGTTCTCTGCAAAGACCCTTCGGCACCCCAGTATCCTACTTCTGCTCTCTGAAACAGACTTTTGCACCTCATTCTCCTAACTCTGCTCTCGGTAAGATTATTCTAAAACCCAGTCTTTAAACTCTGCACTCTGTAACAGTTTTTCTGCACAACAGTCTCCAAACTCTGCTCTCTGTAACAGGATTTCTGCAAGCCAGTCTCCAATCTCTGCTCTCTGAAACAGGACATCTGCACCCCATTCTCCAACCTCTTCTCTCTGCAACGATTCTTCTCCACCCAAGTATCCAACCTCTGCTCTCTGCAACAGTCCTTTTGCACCCCAGTCTCAAAACTTTGCTCTCGGTAACATCAATCTGAACCCCAGTCTCCAATCTCTGTTCTCTGTAACAGTCCTTCTGCAACCCAGTCTCCAACATATGCTCTCTGCAACATTCCTTCTGCAGCACAGTCTCCAACATCTGCTGTCTGCAACAGTCCTTCTGCAGTCCATTCTCCAACCTCTACTCTGTAACAGTCCTTCTGCACTCCAGTCTCAAACCTCTGCTCTCCTCAACAGTCCTTCTGCACCCCAGTCTTCTAACTCTGCTCTCTGCAACCGTACTTCTGCAAACCAGTCCTCAAACTCTGCTTTCTGCAACAATCCTTCTGGACCCCAGTCTCAAAACTCTGCTCTCTGGAAGAGTCCTTCTGCACCATAGTCTCCAACCTCTGCTCTCTGTAAGATCCTTCTGCACTCCAGTTTCCAAACTCTGCTCTCTGTAACATTCCTTCTCCAAACCAGACTTTAACTTCTGCTTTCTGCAAGTGTCCTGCAGCACACCAGGCTCCAACCTCTGTCCTCTGCAACAGTCCTTAGGCTCCCCAGTCTCCAACATCTGCTCTCTGTAACAGTCCTTCAGCAACCTAGTCTCCAAACTTTGATTTCTGTATCAGTCCTTCTGAACACCAGTCTCAAAACTCCGCTCTCTGTGTCTACCCTTCTGCACCTCAGTCTTTAACCTGTGTTCTCTTTAACTTTCCTTTTACACCCCAGTCCCCAACCTGTGCTCTCTGTAACAGTTTTTGTATCCCGCAGTCACCAAAGTCTGGTCTTTGTAACGGTCCTTCTGCACCCCAATTTCCAACATCTGCTTTCTGTAACACTCCTTCTGCACCTCAGTCTGCAAACTCTGCTCTTTCTAACAGTACTTCTACACCTCAGTTTCCAACCTCTGCTCTCTGTAACAGTTCTTCTGCACCTCAGGCTGACACCTCTCCTCTCTGCATGGTCCTTCTGCACCTCAGTCTCCAACCACTGCTCTCTGTAAAAGTCCATCTGCACCTCAGTCTCCAACCTCTGCTCTCTGTAAGATCCTTAAGCAACCCAGTCTCCAAACTCTGCTCCCTATAACTGTCCTTCTACACCCCAGTCTCCAACCTCTTCTCTCTGTAAAAGTCCATCTGCATCTCAGTCTTCAAATTTTGCAATCGGGAAGATGCTTCTGCACCCCTGTATCCAACCTCTGCTCTCTGTAACAGTCCTTCTGCACCGGAGTCTCCAACCTCTGCGCTCTGTAACAGGACTTCCGCACCTCAGTCTCAAACCTCTGCTCTCTGCAACAGTCCTTTTCCACCCCAGTCTCAAACCTCTGCTCTCTACAACAATCCTTATGCACACTAGTTACCAACATCTGCTCTCTGCAACAGTCTTTCTGCAACTCAGTCTTATAACTCTGCTCTTTGCAACGACCCTACTGCACCCCTGTCTATTACCTCGGCTCTCTGTAACAGTCCTTCAGCACCTCAGTCTCCCAACTCTGCTCTCTGTAAGATCCTTCTGCAACCCAGTCTTTAAACTCTGAACTTTGTACCTGTCTTTCTGCACAACAGTCTCCAACTTCTGCTATCTGTAACAGGACTTCTGCAACCCAGTCTCCAACGTCTGCTCTCTGTAACAGGCCATCTGCACCCCAGTCTCCAACCTCTTCTCTCTGCAACGAAACTTCTTCACCCCAGTCTCCAATATCTACTCTCTGCAACAGTCCTTTTGAACCCCAGTCTCCAAACTCTGCTCTTTATTAGATCCATCTGAACCCCAGTCTCCAACCTATGCTCTCTGTAACAGTCCTTCTACACCCAAGTCTCCAAACTCTGCTATATGTAACATTCCTTCTGCACCCCAGTCTACAACATCTGCTCTCTGCAACACTCCTTCTTCACTCCAGTCTTCAAACTCCGCTCTCTGCAATGATCCTTCTGGACCCTAGTCTCCAACATCTGTTCTCTGCAACAGTACTTCTGCACCACAGTCTCCAAACTCTGCTCTCTGTAAGATCCTTCTGAATCCAGTTTCCAAACTCTTCTCTCTATAACATTCCTTCTCCACCCCAGTCTCAAAAATCTGTTCTCTGTATCTATCTTTCTGCACCTCAGTCTCCAACCTATGCTCTAGGTAAGAGTCCTATACCACAGTTTCCAAACTCTCCTCTTTGTAACAATTCTTCTGCACCTTAATTTCCAAACTCTGCTTCCTGTAACAGTTTTTTCTGCACCTGAGTCTCCAAAATCTACTCTCTGTAACAGTCCTTCTACACCCCAGTCTCCAACCACTGCTCTCTGTAAATGTCCACCTTTACCTCAGTCTGAAACCTCTGCTCACCACGATTCTTCTGCACCCCAGTATACAACCACTTCTCTCTGTAACAGTCCACCTGCAGCTCAGTCTCCAACCACTGCTCTCTGTAAGATCTTTCAGCAATCCAGTCTCCAAACGCTGCTCTCTATAACAGTCCTTCTGCACCCCAGTCTCCAAACTCTCCTCTCTGTAACAGGCCTTCTGCACGCCAGTCTCCAAACTCTGCTCTATGCAACGATCATTCTGCATGCCTGTCTCCAACCTCTGCTCTCTGCAATGATCCAACTAAACCCCAGTTTCCAACGTCTCATCTCTGAAACAGTCCTTCTGCACCTCAGTCTCCAACCTCTGCTCTCTGTAATAGGCCTTCTGCACCCCTGTCTCCAACCTCATCTCTCTGCAAAGATTCTTCTACACACAAGTCTCCAAGATCTGCTCTCTGCAACTGTCCTTTTGCACCTCAGTCTGCAAACTCTGCTCTCTGTAACATCTATCTGAACCACAGTCTCCAACTGCTGCTCTCTGTAACAGTCCTTCTGCAACCCAGTCTCCAAACCCTGCTCTCTGTAACAATCCTGCTGCACCCCAGTCTCTAAAATCTGCTCTCTACAACAGTCCTTTTCCACCGCAGTCTCCAACATCTGCTCTCTGCAATAGTCCTTCTGCACCTAAGTCTCCAAACTCTGCTCTCTGCAATGAACCTTCTGGACCCCAGTCTCCAACGTCTGCTCTCTGCAACAGTCCTTCGTCAATACAGTCTCCAATCTCTGTTCTCTGTAAGGTCCCTCTGCACTCCAGTTTTCAAACTCTGCTCTCTGTAAAAATTCTTCTCTACCCCAGTCTCAAACCTTTGTCCTCTGCAACAGTCATTCTGCTCCCCAGTCTCCGAGATCTGCTCTCTGTAACAGACCTTATGTACCGCAGTCTCCAACCTCTGCTTTCTGTAACGGTCCTTCTGCAATCCAGTCCCAAACCTCTGTTTTCTGAATAAGTTCTTCTGAACCCCAGGCTCCAACCTCTGCTCTTTGTATTTATCCTTCTGCACCTCAGTCTTCAACCTGTGCTTTCTGTAACAGTCCTTCTGCATGTCAGTCTCTAAACTCTGCTCTCTGTAACAGTCCTTCTACACTTCAGTCTCCAACCTCTTCTCTCTGTAACAGTACTTCTGCACCTCAGTCTGAAACCTTTGCTCTCCACGATTCTTCTGCACCCCAGTCTCCAAACACTGCTCTCTGTAACAGTCCACCTGCACCTCAGTCTCCAACAACTGCTCTCTGTAAGTTCATTCAGCAAACCAGTCTCCAAACTCTACTCTCTGTAACAGTTTTTCTGCACCCCAGTCTCCAACCTTTCCTCTCTGTAACAGGCCTTCGGCACTCCAGTCTCAAAACTCTGCTCTCTATAGCAGGCCTTCTGCACCCCACTCTCCATTCTCTGCTCTCTGCAATGATCCTTCTGCACCCCAGTCTCCAACATTTGCTCTCTTCAATGATCCTACTGCACCCCAGTCTCCAACCTCTGATCTCTGCAACAGTCCTTCTGCACTTCAGTCTCCAAATTCTGCTGTCTGTAAGATCTTTCTGCACCCCTGTCTTCAAACTCTGCTCTCTGTAACAGTCCTTCTGCACCCCAGTCTCCAACCTCTGCTCTCCACAAGAGTCAATCTGCACCCCAGTCTCCAAACTCTGCTCTCTGCTACAGCACTTATGCACCCTAGTCTTCAACCATTGCTCTGTGTAACAGTCCTCCTGTACTGCAGTATTTAACCTCTGCTCTCTGTAACGGTCTTTCTGCACCCAAGACTCCAATCTCTGCTTTCTGTATCAGTCCCTCTGTATGCCAGTTTCCAAACTCTGCTCTCTGTAAGAGTCTTTCTGCACCTCAGTCTCCAACCTCTGATCTCTGCAATAGTCCTTCTGCAACTCAGTCTCCAAAATATGCTCTCTGTAAGATCCTTAGGCACCACTGTATTTAACCTCTGCTCTCTGAAACTGTCATTCTGCACATGAGTCTCCAAACTCTGCTCTCTGTAACAGGACTTCCGCACCTCAGTCTTCAAACTCTGCTCTCTGAAACAGTCCTTCTGCACCCCAGTCTCAAACCTCTGCTTTCTACAACAGTCTTTCTGAACCCTAGTTACCAACATCTGCTCTCTGCAACAGTGCTTCTGCACGCCAGTCTCTAACATCTGCTCTCTGCAACAGTAATTCTGCACCTTAGTCTGAAAACTCTGCTCTCCACAACGACCCTTCTGCACCCCAGTCTCCTACCTCTGCTCTCTGTAACAGTCCTTCTGCACCTCAGTCTCCCAACTCTGCCATCTGTTTGATCCTTCTGCAACCCAGTCTTTAAACTCTGCACTCTGTAACAGTCCTTCTGCAAAACAATCTCCAACCTCTTCTCTCTGTAACAGGACTTCTGCAACCCAGTCTCCAACCTCTGCTATGTGTAACAGTCCTTTTGCACCCTAGTCTCCAAACTCTGCTCTGTGTAACAGTCTTTTTGCACCCCAGTCTCCAAACTTTGCTCTCTGTAAGATCCATCTGAACCAAGACTCCAAACTCTGCTCTCAGTAACAGTCCTTCTGCACCACAGTCTTTATACTCTGATCTCTGTAACAGTCCTTCTGCACCCCAGTCTCCAAACTCTGCTTTGTATAACAGTCCTTCTGCACCTCATTCTCCAACCTATTCTCTCTGCAACAGTCTTTCTGCTCCCCAGTCTCCGAGATCTGCTCTCTGTAACAGTCCTTCGGTACCACAGTGTCCAAACTCTGCTCTCTGTTTTGGTTCTTCTACACCCCTGTCTTCAAACTCTGCTTTCTGTATCAGGCTGTCTGAACCCCAGTCTCCAAACTCTGTTCGCTGTGTCCATCCTTCTGCACCTCAGTCTCTAACTTGTGCTCTCTGTAAGAGTTTTTCTGCATTCCAGTCTCCAACCTCTGCTCTGGGTAACAGTCCTAAACCGCAGTCTCCAAACTCTGCTCTCTTTAATGGTCCTTCTGCACGCCAATTTCCAACCTCTGCTTCCTGTAACTGTCTTTCTACACCTCAGTCTCCAAACTCTGCTCTCTGTAACAGTCCTTCTACACCTCAGTCTTGAACCTCTGCTCTCTGTAACAGTCCTTCTGCTCCTCAGACTGAAACCTCTGCTCTCTGCATGATCCTTCTGCACCCCAGTCTCCAAACACTTCTCTCTGTATCAGGCCTTCTGCATGGCAGTCTCCAAACTCTGCTCTCTGTAGCAGGCCTTTTGCACCACAGTCTCCAAACTCTGCTCTTTGCAACGATCCTTCTGCATCCAAATCTCCAACCTCTGCTCTCTGAAATGATCCTACTGCACCCCAGTCTCCAACCTCTGATCTCTGCAACGGTCCTTCTGCACCTCAGTCTCCATACTCTACTCTCTGTAACAGTCCTTCTGCACTTCACTCTAAAATCTCTGCTTTCTGTACATCCTTCTAAAACCCAGTCTCTAACCTCAGCTCTCTGTATCTATTATTCTGCACCTCAGTCTGCAACCTCTGCTCTCTGTTACAGTTTTTCTATACCATAGTCTCCAAACTATGGTCTCTCTTACGGTTCTTCTGCACCCCAATTTCTAACCACTTCTTTCTGTAACAGTACTTCTGTACCTCAGTCTCCAAACTCTGCTCTCTGTAACAATCCTTCTACACCTCAGTCTCCAACCTCTGCTATCTGTAACAGTCATTCTGCTCGTCAGTCTGACACCTCTCCATTCTGCACGATCCTTCTGCACCCCAGTCTCCAAACACTGTTCTCTGTAACAGTCCACCTGCACCTAGTCTCAAAACACTGCTCTCTGTAAGATTCTTCAGCACCCCAGTCTCCAAACTCTGCTCTCTATAACAGTCCTTCTGCACCCCAGTCTCCAAACTCTGCTCTCTATAACAGTCCTTCTGCACCCCAGTCTCCAAACTCTCCTCTCTATAACAGGCTTTCTGCATGCCAGTCTCCAAACTTTTCTCTTTGTAGCAGGCCTTCTGCACCCCAGACTCCAATATCTGCACTGTGCAACGATCCTTCTTCACCCTAGTCTCCAACCTCTGCTCTCTGCAATGATCCTACTGCACCCCAGTCTACTACCTCTGATCTCCGCAACAGTTTTTCTGCACGTCAGTCTCCAAATTCTTCTCTCTGTAAGATTCATCTTCACCCCAGTATCCAACCCCTGCTCTCTGCAACACTCCTTCTGCATCCAAGGCTCCAAACTCTTCTCTCTGTAACAGGACATCTGTACCTCAGTCTCCAACCTCTGCTCTCTGCAACAGTCCTTCTGAACCCCAGTATCAAACCACTGCTCTCTAAAACAGTTCTTCTGCAGCCCAGTCTCCAACCTCTACTCTCTGTAACATTCGTTCTGCACTTCACTCGCCAACCTCTGCTCTCTGTAGTATCCTTCTAAAACCCAGTCTCCAAAATCTGCTCTCTGTAACAGTCCTTCTGAAAACTAGTCTCCAACCTCTGCTCTCTGCAACCATCCCTCTTAACCCCAGTCTCCAAACTCTGCTCTCTGCAAAGTCCTTCTGCACCCCAGTATCCAACAACTGCTCTCTGCAACAGTCCTTCTGCACCTCAGTCTGAAAACTCTGCTGTCTTCAACGAACTTTCTGCACCCCAGTCTCCTACCTCTGCTTCTGGTAACAGTCCTTCTGCACCTCATTCTCTAAACTCTGCTCTCTGTAAAATACTTCTGCAACCCAGTCTCCAACTTCTGCACTCTGCAAGATCCTTCTACACCCCTGTCTCCAAGATCTGCTATTTGCAACGATCCTTCTGCACCCCAGTCTCCAAAATCTGTTCTATGTAACAGGACTTCTGCACCTCAGGTTCCAACCCCTGCACTCTGCAACAGTCCTTCTGCAACTCAGTCTCTAAATTCTGCTCTCTGCAACAGTCCTTCCGTACTGCATTCTCCAACCTCTACTCTCTGTAACGTTCTTTCTGCACCCGATACTAGAGTCTCTGCTTTCTGTAACAGGCCTTCTGCACCCCAGTCTCCAACCTCTGCTCTCTGCAACAGTCCTTCTGCACTTCAGTCTCCAACCTCTGCTCTCTGCAACAGTCCTTCTGCACCCCAGTCTTAAAATTCTGCTATCTGTAACAATCTTGCTTCACTTCAGTCTGCAAACTCTGTTCTCTGCAACGGTCCTTCTGCACGTCAGACTCCAACCTATACTCTCTGTAACAGTACTTCTGCACTTCATTCTCCAACCTCTGCTCTCTGTGAGATCTTTCGCCAACCCAGTATCCCAAATCTGCTCTCTGTAACATTCCTTCTGCACACCAGTCTTCAATCTCTTCTCTCTGCAACAATAATTCTTAACCCCAGTCTCCAACCTCTGCTCTCTGCAATAGTCCTTCTACATCCCAGTATCCAAAATCTGGTCTCTAAAACAGTCCTTCTGCACCACAGTCTGAAAACTCTGCTGTCTGAAATGTACCTCCTGCACCCCAGTCTCCTACCTCTGCTGTCTGTTAAAATCCTTCTTCAGCTCAGTCTCCGACCTCCGCTCTCTCTAAGATCCATCTGAACCCCAGTCTCCAACATCTGCTCTCTGTAACAGTTCTTCTGCACCTCAGTCTCCAACGTTTGCTCTCTGCCACAGCCTTCTGCATCCCAGTCTGCAAACTCTTCTCTCTGCAACAATCTTTCTGAACCTGAGTCTCCAACGTCTGCTCTCTGCAACTGTCCTTCTGCACCACAGTCTCCAACCTCTGTTCTCTGTAAGATCTTTCTGCACTCCAGTTTCCAAACTCTGCTCTTTCTAACATTCCTTCTCCACCCTAGTCGCCAACCTCGGCTCTCTGAAAGGGTCCTGCGGCACCCCAGTCTCCAAACTCTGTCCTCTGCAACAGTCCTTGTGCTATCCACTCTCCAATATCTGCTCTCTGTAACAGTCCTTCTGTACCGCATTCACCAAACCCTTCTCTTTGTAAAGGTCCTTCTGCACTCCAGTCTCCAACCTCTGCTTTCTGTATCAGTCTTTCTGAACCCCAGTCTCCAACCTCTGCTCTCTGTGTCTATCCTTCTTGACCTCAGTCTCCAACCAGTGCTTTCTGTAACAGTCCTTCTGAACCCAAGTCTCCCACCTCTGCTCTCTGTAACAGTCCTTCTATACCGTAGTCTCCAACCTCTGCTCTCTGTAACCGTTATTCTGCACCCCAATTAACAACCTCTGCTTTCTGAAACAGTCCTTCTGCACCTCAGTCTGAAACCTCTGCTCTCCAGGATCTTTCTGCACCCCAGTCTCCAAACACTGCACTCTGTAACAGTCCACCTGCACCTTAGTCTTCAACCTCTGCTCTCTGTACGATTCTTCAGCAACCCAGTCTTCAAAATCTGCTCTCTTTACCAGTCCTTCTGCACCCCAGTCTCCAACCTCTCCTTTCTCTAACAGGCCTTCTGCACGCAAGTCTCCAACCTCTGCTCTCTGAAACGATCCTTCTGCACCCCAGTCTTTAACCTTTGCTCTCTGCAATGATCCTACTGCACTCCAGTCTCCATCCTCTGATCTCTACAACAGACCTTCTGCACCTCAGTCTCCAAATTCTGCTCTCTGTAAGATCCTTCTGCACCGCTCTCTCCAACCTCTGCTCTTCGTAACAGTTTTTCTGCACCCCAGTCTCCAACCTCTGCTCTCTGCAACAGTTCTTCTGCACCCCAGACTCAAAACTCTGCTCTCTGCAACAGTCCTTCGGCACCCTAGTTACCAACATCAGCTCTCTTTTACAGTCCTTTTCCACCCAAGTTTCCAAACTCTGCTCTCTGTAACAGTCCGCCTGTACTGCAATATCCAACCTCTGCTCTCTGTAAAGTTCTTTCTGCACCCCAGACTCCAATTTCTGCTTTCTGTATCACTCCTTCTGCACCCAAGTCTCCATCCTCTGCTCTCTATTACAGTCCTTCTGCACCCCAGTCTCCAAAGTCCACTATCTGCAACAGTCCTTCTGCACCCCAGTCTCCAACCTCTGCTCTCTGTAACAATCCTTCTGCACCTCAGTCTCCAAACTCTGTACTCTGCAACGTTACTTCTGCATCTCAGTCTCCAAAATCTACTCTCTGTAACAGTCTTTCTGCACCTGATACTTTAACCTCTGCTCTCTGTAGGATCCTTCTCCAACCCAGTCTCCAAACTCTGCTCTCTGTAACAGTCCTTCTGCAGAATAGTTTCCAACCTCTGCTCTCTGTAACTGGAATTTTACAACACAGTCTCGAACCTCTGCTCTCTGTAACAGGGCTTCAGAACCCCAGTCTCCAACCTCTTCTCTCTGCAATGATTTTTCTCCACCCCAGTCTCCAACCTCTGCTCTCGGAAACATTCCTGCACCCTCGTCACCAAACTCTGCTCTCTGTAAGATCCTTATGCACTCCAGTCTCCAATTCTTCTCTGTTCAACAGTCCTTCTGCACCACAGTCTTCAACCTCTGCTCTCTGTAAGATTCTTCTGCACTCCAATTACTAAACTCTTCTCTCTGTAACATTCCTTGTCCACCTCAGTCTCCAACTTCTTTCCTCTGCAACAGTCCTTCTGCTCCCCAGTCTCTGAGATCTACTCTGTGTAACAGTTTTTCTGTACCTCAGTCTCCAACCTCTGCTCTCTGTACCGGTCTTTCTACACCCCAATTTCCAACCTCTGCTTTCTGTAACAGTCCTTATGCACCTCAGTCTTCAAATTCTGCTCTCTGTAACAGTCCTTATGCACCCCAGTCTCAAACCTCTGCTATTGGTAACAGTCCTATACCGCAGTCTTCAACCACTGCTCTCTTTAACGGTCCTTCTGCATCCCAATTTCCAAACTCTGCTTCCTGTAACAGTATTTCTGCACCTGAATCTCCAAACTCTTCTCTCTGTAATAGTCCTACTACAACCGAGTCTCCAACCTCTGCTCTCTGCAACAGTCCTTCTGCACCCCAATCTCCAACATATACTCTCTGCAACAGTCCTTCTCACCTCAGCCTGAAAACTCTGCTGTCTGGAACGAACCTTCTGCACCCCAGTGTCCTACCTCTGCTCTCTGTAACAGTCCATCTACACCTCAGTCTCCAACCTCTGCTGTCTTTAACAGTCCATCTGCACCTCAGTCTCCAAATTCTCCTCTCTGTAAGATCCTTCTGCATCGCTGTCTCCAACCTCTGCTCTCTGTAACAGTATTTCTGCAACCCAGTCTCCAACCTCTGCTCTCCGACACAGTTCTTCTCCACCCCAGTCTACAAAATTTGCTCTCTGCAACAGTCCGTCGGCACCCTAGTTACCAACATCAGCTCTTTTACAGTCCTTATGCACCCCAGTCTCCAACCTGTGCTCTCTGTAACAGTCCTCCTGTACTGCAGAATCCAAACTCTGCTCTCAGTAACAGTCTTTCTGCACCCAAGACTTTAATGTCTGCTTTCTGTATCAGTCCTTCTGCACCCCAGTCTCAAAACTCTGCTCTCTATAACAGTCCTTATGGACCCCAGTCACCGAAATCCGCTATCTGCAACAGTCTTCCTGCACCCCAGTCTCCAACCTCTGCTCTCTGTAACAATCTTTGTGCATATCAGTCTCAAAACTCTGTATTCTGCAACGTTACTTCTGCACCTCAGTCTCCAACATCTACTCTCTGTATCAGTCTTTCTGCACCTAATTCTTCAACCTCTGCTCTCTGTAGGATCCTTCTCCAACCCAGTCTCCAAACTCTACTTTCTGTAACAGTCCTTCTGCACACCAGTCTCCAACATCTGCTCTCTGCAACAGTCTTTCAGCAACTCAGTCTAAAAACTCTGCTCTCTGCAACGATCCTTCTGCACCTCAGTTTCCTACCTCTGCTATCTGTAAGACCCTTCTGCAACCCAGTATCCAAACTCTGCTCTCTGTAACAGTCCTTCTGCAGAATAGTTTCCGACCTCTTCTCTCTATAACAGAATTTTTGCAACCCAGTCTCGAATCTGCTCAGTAACAGGCCTTCAGAACCCCAGTCTCCAACCTCTTCTCTCTGCAATGATTTTTCTCCACCACAGTCTCCAACCTCTGCTCTTGGCAACAGTCCTTCTGCACCCTAGTCACAAACCTCTACTCTGTGTAAGATCCTTATGCACTCCAGTCTACAACCAATTCTTCTCTATCCCAGTCTCCAACATCTGCTCTCTTCAACGTTCCTTTTGCACACCAGTCTCCAAACTCTGCTCTCTGTAAGATCCATCTGAACCCCAGTCTCCAACTTCTGCTCTGTGCAACAGTCCTACTGCACCACAGTCTCCAGACTCTGCTCTCCGTAAGATCCTTCTGCACCTCAGTATCTAAAATCTGCTCTCTGCAACGATCCTTCTGGACCCCAGTCTCCAACTTCTGTTCTCTTCAACAGTCCTGCTGCTCCACAGTCTCCAAGACCTGCTCTGTGTAACAGTCCTTCTGTACGAAAATCTCCAAACTCTGCTCTCTGTAACCGTAATTCTGCACCTCACTCTGCAACCTCTGCTCTCTGAAACAGTCCTTCTGCAACCAGTCTTCAAACTCTGCTCTCTGCAAGAGTCCTTCTGCATCCCAGTCTCCATCCTCTGCTCCCTGCAACAGTCCTTCTCCACCTCAGTCTCCAACCTCTGCTCTCTGTAAGGGGCCTTCTACACCCCAGTGTCTAAACTCTGCTTTCTGTATTAGTTTTTCTCCACCCCAGTCTCCAACATGTGCTCTCTGTAGTAGTCTTTCTGCACCTCATACTCCAAACTCTGCTCTCTGCTACAGTCCTTCAGCGCCCCAATCTCCAACCTCTTCTCTCTGCCACATTCCTTCTGCACCTCACTGTCAAAACTCTGCTCTCTGTAAGATCCTTCTGAAACCCAGTCTTCAACCTCTACTTTCTGCAATGATCCTTCTGTAAACCAGTCTCCAACCTCTCTTCTCTACAACAGTCATTCTGCACCCCAGTCTCAAACGTCTGCTCTCTGTAAGAGTCTTTCAGTATCCAACCTCTGTTCTCTGTAAGGGTCCTTCTGCACCCCAGTCTTAAACCTCTGCTTTCTGTTTCAGTCCTTCTACACTGCAGTCTCTAAACATTACTCTCTCGAATGATCCTTCTGCACCTCAGTCTCAAACCTCTGCTCTCTCTTACAGTTCTTCTGTACCTCATTCTCCAACCTCTGTTCTCAGTGAGATTCTTTTGCAACCCAGTTTCCAAACTATGATCTCTGTAACTGTCTTTCTGCATCCCAGTCTCCAAGAACTGCTCTCTGTAACAGACCTTCTTCACCCCAGTCTCCAATCTTTGCTGTTGGTAACAGGCTTTTTGCCCCCAGTCTCTAAACTCTTCTCTCTTCAATGATCCTTCTCCACCCCAGTCTCCAACCTCTGCTATCAGCAACGGTCTTTCTGCACTCCAGTCTCCACCCTATGCTCCCTGTAAGATCTTTCTGCACACCTGTCTCCAACCTCTGCTCTCTATAACACTCCTCTGTTCCCCAGTCTCCAACTTCTGCTCTCTGTAATGGTCCTTCTGCACCTCAGTCTCCAACATCTGCTCTCTGCAACACTCCTTCCGCAACCCAGTCTTTAAAATCTGCTTTCTGTAACCGTCTTCTGCATCTGAGTCTCCATCCTCTGCTCTACGCAACAATACTTCTTTACCCAAGTCTCCAACGTTTGCTCTCTGAAAACGTCCTTCTAAACCCTAGTCTCCAACCTCTGCTCTCTGTAACAGTCCTTCTACACCACATTCTCCATACTCTGCTCACCCCAAGAATACTTCTGCACCCCAGTCTCCATCCTCTGCTCTCTGCAACTTACCTTTTGAACCCCAGTCTCCAGCATCTGCTCTCTGCAACAGTCCGTCTCCACCCCAGTCTCCAAACTGTGCTCTCTGTAACAGTCCTTCTGGACCAAAATCTCCAACCTCTAATCTCTGCAACAGTCCTTCTACACCCCAGTCTAAAACCTCTGCTCTCAGCAAAAGTTTTTCTGCACCCCAGTCTCCAACCTCTTCTCTCTGTAACAATTCTTCTGCACCTCAGTCTCCATCCTCTGGTCTTTGTAAGGGTCCTTCTGCACCTCAGTCTCCAACCTCTACTCTCTGTAGCAGTGCTTCTGCACCTCAGTGTCAAAACTCTGCACACTGTATGATCCTTCTGCACCCCAGTCTCCAAACTCTGCTCTGTAACAGGCTTTCTGCACCCCAGTCTCCAACCTCTGCTCTCTGTATCAGTCCATCTGCACCCCAGTCTCCACCCTCTGCTCTCTGCAATTATCATTCTCCACCCCACTCTCAAACATCTGCTCTCTGCAACAGTTCTTCTGTACCTCAGTCTGAAAAATCTGCTCTCTGCAACAATCCCTCTGCACCCTAGTCTCCAACCTCTGCTCTCTGTAACAGTCTTTCTGAACGTCTGTCTCCTACCTCTGCTCTCTCTAAGACCCTTCTGAAACCCAGTCTGCAAACTCTGCTCTCTGTAACAGTCCTTCTGCACCCCAGTCTCCAACCTCTGCTCTCTGTAAAAGGCCTTCTGCATCCCAGTCTGAAACCTCTGCTAGCTGCAACAGTCCTTGTGAAACCCAGTCTCCAACATCTGCTTCCTGCAACATTTCTTCTGTACCTCAGTCTGAAAACTCTGCTCTGTGCAATAATCCATCTGCACCCCAGTCTCAAACCTCTGCTCTCTGTAACATTCCTTTTGTAACTCAGTCTCCAATCACTGCTCTCTTCAACAGTCCTTCTACATCCAAGTCTCCATACTCTGATCGCCCAAACGGTCCTTCTGCACCCCAGTCTCCAAACTCTGTTTTCTACATCGGTTCTTCTGCAACCCAGACTCCAACCTCTGCTCACTGTAACAGTCTTTCTGTACTACAGTCTCCAACCTCTGTTCTCTGTAAGGGTCCTTATTAATTCCAGTTTCCAGCATCTGCTCTCTGCAACAGTCATTCTGCATCCCAGTCTCTAAACTTTGCTCTCTGTAACAGTTTTTCTGTATTGCATTCTCCAACCTCTGTTGTCTGTAAGAGTACTTCTGCACCAGAGTCTCCAACCTCTGCTTTCTGTGTCAGTCTTTCTGCAATCCAGTCTCTAATCTCTGCTCTGTGTAACTGTCCTTCTGCACCTTAGTCTCCAAACTCTGGTCTCTGCTACAGTCCTTCTGGATCCCAATCTCCAACCTCTACTCTCTGCAACAGTCGTACATCCCAGTCTAAAACCTCTGCTCTCTGCATCAGTCTTTCTGCACCCCTGTCTCCAACCTCTGCTCTCTGTAACAATCCTTCTGCACCCCAGTCTCCAACCTCTGCTCTCTGTAATGATCCTTCTGCACCTCAGTCTCAAACCTCTACTCTATGTAACAGTGCTTCTGCACCTCAGTCTCCAATCTCTGCTCTCTGTAAGATCCTTCTGCAACCGAGTCTCCAAACTCTGCTCTCTTTAACAGTCCTTCATCACCCCAGTCTCCAAATTGTGCTCTCTGTAACAGGCCTTCTGTACTCCAGTCTCCAAACTCTTCTCTCTGTATCAGTCCATCTGCACCCCAGTCTCCAACGCTGCTATCTGTAACTGTCCTTCTGCAAACCTGTCTTTAACTTCTGCCCTCTGCAACAGTCCTTCTTCACCAGAGTCTTCAACCTCTGCTCACTGGAACATTCCTTCTGTACCCCAGTCTCCAAACTCTGCTCTCTGTAATGATTCTTCTGCACCCCAGTCTCGAACCTCTGCTCTCTGCAACGATCCTTCTGCACCTCAGTGTCCAACCTCTTCTCTATGCAAAGATCCTTTGTCACCCCAGTCTAAAACCTCTGCTCGCTGCAACAGTTTTTGTGAACTCCAGTCTCCAACATCTTCTCTCTGCAACAGTTCTTCTGTACCTCAGTCTGAAAACCCTGCTCTCTGCAATAATCAATCTGCACCCCAGTCTCCAACCTCTACTCTCTGTAACAGTTCTTTTGTACCTCAGTCTTCAATCTTTGCTCTATGCAACAGTTTTTCTGCGCCCAAGTCTCCAACATCTGCTCTCTGAAACAGTCCTTCGACACCCCAGTCTCCATATTCTGCTCGCCAAAACGATCCTTCTGCACCCCAGTCTCCAACGTCTGCTCTCTGCAACAGTCCTTCTACACTCCAGTCTCCAACCTCTGCTCTCTGCAACAGTCCTTCTATACCCCAGTCTCCATACACTGCTCGACCCAACGATCCATCTGCACCCCAGTCTCCAACCTCTGTTCTCTACTTCAGTTCTTCTGCACCCCAGTCTCCAACCTCTTCTCTCGGTACCAGTCCTTCTGTAGCACAGTCTCCAACCTCTGTTCTCCATAAGGGTCCTTATGCACACCAGTATCCAACCTCTGCTTTCTGTATCAGGCGTTTTGCACCACAGTCTCCAAACTCTGCCGTCTGTAAGAGTCCTTCTGAAACTCAGTCTGAAATCTCTGCTCTCTGCAATAGTCCTTGCGCACCCCAGTCTCAATCATCTGCTCTCTGCAACATTCCTTCTGCACCCCAGTCTCCAACATCTTCTATCTGCAACAGTCATTCTCACCCCAATTTCCATCCTCTGATTTCTGTAACAGTCCTTTTCCACCTCAGTGTCCAACGTCTTCTCTCTGCAAAGATCCTTTGGCACCCCAGTCTCAAAACTCTGCTTGCTGCAACAGTCTTTGTGAACCCCAGTCTCCAACATCTGCTCTCTGCAACATTTCTTCCGTACCTCAGTCTGAAAACTCTGCTCTCTGCAATAATCCATCTGCACCCCAGTCTCCAACCTCTACTCTCTGTAACAGTCCTTCTGTACCTCAGTCTCTAATCTCTGCTCTATGCAACAGTCCTTCTGCACCCAAGTCTTTAACATCTGCTCTCTGAAACAGTCCTTCGACACCCCAGTCTCCAACCTCTGCTCTCTGTAACAGTCTTTCTACACCCCAGTCTCCATACTCTGCTCGCCCAAACGATCCTTCTTCACCCCAGTCTCCAACGTCTGCTCTCTGCAACAGTCTTTCCATACCCCAGTCTCCATACTCTGCTCGACCCAACGATCCATCTGCACCCCAGTCTCCAACCTCTGTTCTCTACATCAGTTCTTCTGCACCCCAGTCTCCAACCTCTGCTCTTTGCAAAAGTCCTTCTATACCCCAGTCTTCATACTCTGCTCGATCCAACGATCTATCTGCACCCCAGTCTTTAACCTCTGTTCTCTACATCAGTTCTTCTGCACCCCAGTGTCCAACATCTTCTCTCGGTACCAGTCTGCCAAGGTGTCGGCTTGGCACAAGAATCAGGAGCCACCACACACCTTTGTAGGTTCAAACAGCAATTCTTTATTCCCGCTCTCACACCGCCTCCACACAGGTCCAGGGGCAATCGTGTTCTGCCATCTCCCACACAATTCACCTACTCCACGAGGCTATCTCCAAATCCCATTTCAATCTCAGGAGAACTCAATGGGCACAAGCAGCAGGAACACCCTAATCCCAGCAATAATCTTCAATCTCTAACTTCCCTAAAACCCATTATCTTAAACTGGCAATGCCTTAAACTCAAGGAGCTGGTTACTTCCTCAAACCTGATCAGCTCTAAACCCGGATCCGCCTTGGTCCTTGAGCAAGGTCACCTTATTAAAGCATGCATGCAATGTCCCATCGAATGTCCTCTAAGCAGCATGGGGTATGCTTGGCAAGGAAATTTCGATGCATCATTCCTACTTGGTAATGGACCTCAGCACCAGTCCTTCTGTACTGCAGTCTCCAACCTCTGTTCTCCGTAAGGGTCCTTATGCACCCCAGTATCCAACCTCTGCTTTCTGTATCAGTCGTTTTGCACCACAGTCTCCAAACTCTGCCAGCTGTAAGAGTCCTTCTGCAACTCAGTCTGCAAACTCTGCTCTCTGCAACAGTCCTTCTGCACCCCAGTCTCCATCCTCTGCTCTCTGCAACATTCCTTCTGCACCCCAGTCTCCAACATCTGCTATTTGCAACAGTCATTCTCCACCCCAGTCTCCAAACTCTGCTCTCTGTAAGAGTCCTTCTGTACTGCATTCTTTAAACTCTGCTCTCTGTAAGGATACTTCTGCACCCGAATCTCCAAACTCTGCTTTCTGTATCAGTCCTTCTGCACTCTAGTCTCCAACATCTGCTCTGTGTAATTGTCCTTCTGCACCTTAGTCTATAACGTCTGCTCTCTGCTACAGTTTTTCTGGACCCCAGTCTCCATCATCTACTCTCTGCAACAGTCCTTCTGCACCCCAGTCTCCAACCTCTGCTCTTTGTAAGAGTCCTTCTGTACTAAAGACTGCAACATCTGCTCTCTCTAATGGTGCTCCTTTACCCCAGTATTCAATCTCTGCTTTTTGAATCATTTCTTCTGCACTTCTGTCTCAATCCTCTGCTCTCTATAACAGTCCTTCTGCATCTAAATCTCCAACCTCTGCTCTCTGCAAAAGTTTCTTCTGCACCCAAATCTCTAACTTCTGCTCTATGCACAAGTCCTTCTGCACCGCAGTATCCAACCTCTGCTCTCTGTAACAATCCTTCTACACCCCATTCTCCAAATTCTGCTCTCTGCAGCAGTCCTTCTTAACCCCAGTCTCCAAACTCTGCTCTCTGTAATATGCTTCTGTACCCCAGTCTCCAAACTCTACTCTCTGTAACAGTTCTTCTGCACCACAGTCTCCAAACTCTGCTCTCTGTTACAATCCTTCTGCACCTCAGTCACCAACCTCTGCTATCTGTAATGGTCCTTCTGCAACCCTGTCTTAAACCTCTGTTCTTGCAACAGTCCTTCTGCTTCCCAGTCTTCAATCTCTGCTCTCTGTAAGTGTCCTTTTGTACCGCAGTCTCCAATCTCTGCTGTCTGTAACGGTCCTTCTGCACCCCAGTCTCCAACCTCTGCTTTCTGTATCAGTCCGGCACACCAGTCTCCAACCTCTGCTCTCTGAAAGAGTCCTTCTGAACTTCAGTCTCTATATTTGCTCTCTGCAACAATCCTTCTGCACCCCAGTCTCCAACGTCTGCTCTCTACAACAGTCCTTCTGCATCCCAGTCTCCAACCTCTGCTCTCTGTAAGATCTTTCTGCACCCCAGTCTCCAACCTCTGCTATCTTCAACGTTCTTTCGGCACCTCAGTCGCCAACCTCTGCTCTCTGTAATGGTCCTTCTGCAACCCAGTCTCAAAACTCTGCATTCTGTATCAGTCCTTCTGCACCTCAGTCTCCAACCTCTGCTCTCTTTAACAGTCCTTCTGCACCTCAGTCTTCAACCTCTGCTCTCTGCAATTGTCCTTTTGCAGGTCAGTCTTCAAACTCAACTCTGTGTAATAGTTATTCTGCATCTCAGTCTCCAAACTCTACTCTTTGTAAGATCTTTTTGCAAACCAATCTCAAAACTCTGCTCTCTGTAACAGTCCTTCTGCACCACTTCTCCAAACTCTGCTCTTTGTAACAAGCTTTCTGCACCCCAGTTTCCAACATCTACTCTCTGGAACAGTCCATATGCACACAAGTCTCCAAGGTCTGCTCTCTGCCACAGTCATTATGAACCCCAGTGTCCAACATCTGCTCTCTACATTAGTTTTTTTGCACCTCAGTTTGAAAACTTTGCTCTCTGCCACGATCCTTCTGCACCCCAGTCTTCAATCTTTATTCTCTGCAACAGTCCTTCTGTACCGCAGTCTCCAATCTCTCTTCTCTGTAATGGTCCTTCTGCACCCCCAGTCTCCAAACTCTGCTTTCTGTATCAGTCCTTCTGAACCACAATCTCCAACCTCTGTTCTCTGTAAAAGTCCTTCTGCACATAAGTCTCCAACCTCTGCTCTGTGCAACAGTCTTTCTGCAACCCAGTCTTCAACCTCTGCTGTCTGCAACAATCATTCTGCACCCCAGTCTCCAACATCTGTTTTCTCTATCAGACCTGGACCACAGTCTCCAAACTCTGCTTTCTTTATCAGTCCTTCTAAACCATAGTCTCCAATCTCTGTTCTCTGTAACAGTCCTTCTGCACCTCAGTCTCCAACCTCTGCTCTCTGACACAGTATTTCTGCACCCCAGTCTACAACATCTGCTCTCTATCAGAGTCCTCCTACATCTCAGACTCCAATCTCTGCACACTGTAAAATTCTTCGGCACCCCAGTCTCCAACCTCTGCTCTTTTCAACGGTCCTTTTGCACCCCAGTCTCTAACCTCTGTTCTCTGCATCAGTCCTTCTGCACCATAGTCTCCAACATCTACTCTCTGCAACAGTTCTTTTCCACCCCAGTCTCCAACCTCTGCTCTCTGTAACAGTCCTTCTGTACTGCAGTTTCCAACCACTGCTCTCTCTAAGGGTCCTTCTGGATCCCAATCTCCTACCTCTCCTTACTTCAACAGTCCTTCTACACCCCAGTCTAAAACCTCTGCTCTCTGCAACAGTCATTCTGCACCCCAGTCTCCAAGTTCTGCTCTCTGCTACGATCCTTCTGCAACTCAGTCTTTAAACTCTACTCTTTGTAACAGTGCTACTGCACCTCAGTCTCCAAACTCTGCTCTCTGTTAGATCCTTCTGCAACCCAATCTCCAAACTCTGCTCTCTGTAACAGTCTTCGTGCACCCCAGTGTCAAAGCTCTGCTCTCTGTAACAGGCTTTCTTTACCCCAGTCTCCAAACTCTGCTCTCTTTATTTGTCCTTCTAGACCCCAGTCTCCAACCTCTGCTCTCTGCAACAATCCATCTGCACCCTGTCTCCAACCTATGCTCGCTGCAACAGTCCATGTGCACCCAGTCTCCAAAGTCTGCTCTCTGCAACAGATCTTCTGTTTCTCAGTCTGAAAACTCTGCTCTCTGCAACAATCCTTCTGCACCCCAGTCTCCAAACTCTGCTCTCTGTAACAGTCTTTCTGTACATCAGTCTCTAACCTCTGCTTTCTGTAAGACCCTTTTAAACCCAATCTGCAAACTCTGCTCACTGAAACACTCCTTCTGCACCCCAGTCTCCAATCTCTGCTCTCTTTAACAGGCTTTCTGTACCCCAGTCTCCAACCACTGCTCTCTGTAAAAGGCATTTTTCACCCCAGTCTCCAACAGCTACTCTCTGTAATGATGCTTGTACACCCCAGTCTCCAACCACTTCTCTCTGCAACAGTCCTTCTGCACCCCAGTCTCCAACCTCTCCTCTGTGGAAGATTTTTTTGCACACCAGTCTCCAACCTCTGCTCGCTGTAACATTCTCCTGGAACCCAGTCTCCAAAATTTGCTCTCTGTAAGAATAATTCTGGACCTTAGTCCAACCTCTGCTCTCTGCAAAGGTGCTTCTGCACCCTAGTCTCCAACCTCTGTTCTCTGCAACAGTCGTACTGCACCCCAGTCTTAATCTCTGCTCTCTATAGCAGTCCTTCTGTACCAGAGTCTCCAACCTCTGCTCTCTTTATCCGTCATTCTGCACCCTAGTCTCCAACATCTGCTTTCTCTAAGTCCTCCTCCACCGCAGTCTCCAAACTCTGCTCTCTTTAACAGTCTTTCTGCACCTCAGTCTCCAACCTCTTGTTTCTGCAAGAGTCTTCCTGCACCCTTGTCTCCACCCTCTGCTCTCTGCAACATTACTTCTGCACCAGAGTCTCCTACCTGTGCTCTCTGTAAAAGTTCTTCTGCATCCCAGTCTCAAACCTCTGCTCTCTGTAACGATGATTCTGCACTACATTCTCTTACCTCTGCTCTCTGCAATGATTTTTCTTCACCGCAGTCTCCAACTTCTGCTCTCAGCAACAATCCTTTTGCACCCCAGTTTCAAACATCTGCACTTTGTAACAGTCCTTCTACCCCTCAGTCTCCAACCTCTGCTCTCTGCAACAGTCTCTTTGCACCCCAATCTCTAACATCTGCTCTCTTCAACAGTCCTTCTATACCCCAGTCTCCAACCTCTGCTCTCTTAAACAGTCCTTCTGCACCCCACTCTCCAACATCTCCTCTTTGTAACAGTCCTTCTGAACCTCAGTCTCCAAACTCTGCTCTCTGAAAGAATCTTCTGCAACCCAGTCTCCAAATTCTGCTCTCTGTAAGAGTTCTTCTACTCCTCAGTAACACACTCTGCTCTCTCAAACAGACCTTCTTCACCCCAGTCTCCAACTCTGCTCTCTGTAAGAGTCTTTCTGCACCCCAGTCATCAACCTCTACTCTCTACAACGATTCTTCTGCACATAGTCTTTAACCTCTGCTCTAAGCAACGGTCCTTATGTACCCCAGTTTCCAAACTCTGCTCTCTGCGACAGTCCTTCTGTACCCCAGTCCCAAACCTCAGCTCTCTGAAAGATCCTTTTGCACCCAAGTCTCCAAACTCTACTCTCTGAAACAGTCCTTCTGCACCCCAGTCTCCAACCTATGCTCTCTGTAACAATCCTTCTACACATTAGTCTTTATCCCCTGCTCTCAGTAATGGTCCTTATGCACCCCAGTCTCCAACTTCTATTCTCTGCAACAGTCCTTCTGCACCACATTCTGCATCATCTGCTCTCTGTAACAGTCCTTCTGTACTGCAGTCTCCAACCTCTGCTCTCTGTAACGTTACTTCTGGGCCCCAGTATCTCAGCTCTGCTTTCGGTATCAGTCCTTCTGCACCCCAGTCTCCAACCTCTGCTTTTTGTAACATTTCTTCTTCACCTCAGTCTCCAATCTCTGCTCTCTGTATCAGTCCTTCTGCACCCCTTTTTCCAAACTCTTCTCTCTGAAACAGTTCTTCTGCACCTCAGTTTTCAACAACTGCTTTCTGAAAAAGTCCTTCTACACCCCAGTCTCCAAACTCTGCTCTCTGGAACAGTCTTTTTATACCCCAGTCTCCATAATCTGCTCTCTGCAATGATCCTTCTGCACCCCAGTCTCCAATGTCTGCTCTGCAACAGTCTCTCTACAACACAGTGTCCAACCTCTGCTCTCTAGAAGATCCTTCTGTACCCCAGTTTCCAAATTCTGCTCTCTGTAACATTCCTTCTGCACCCCAGTCTCCAACCTCTGCTCTCTGCAATGGTCCCTCTGCACCCCAGTCTCCAACCTTATTCTCAACAACAGTTCATCTGTACCGCAGTCATCAACCACTGTTCTCTGTAAGGGTCCTTCTTCACCCCAGTCTCCCAAACTCTGCTTTTTTTTATCAGTCCTGCTTCACTCCAGTCTCCAAATTCTGCTCTCTGCAACAGTCTAACTGCACCCAAGTTTCTAACACCTGCTCCCTGCAAAAGTCCTTCTGCACCCCAGTCTCCAATCTCTGCTATCTGTAACAGTCCTTCTGCACCCGAGTCTCCAACCTCTGTTCTCTGCAACAATCATTCTGCACCCCAGTCTCCAGCCTCTACTCCTTCTGCACCTCAGTCTCAAACATGTGCTCTCTGCAACCCAGTCTCCAAACTCTGCCCTCTGTAACAGTCGTTCTGCATCCCTTCACCCAAACTCTGCTCTCTATAACAGTCCTTCTGAACCCCCAGTCTCCAAAACTCTGCTCTTTGCAACGATCCTTTTGCACCCCAGATCCCAAGCTCTGTAATCTCCAACAATCCTTCTGCACCTCAGTTCCTAAACTCTTACCTCTGCAATGGTCCTACTGCACCCCAGTCTTAAACCTCTGCTCTCTGCGATGATACTTTTGCAATCCAGTCTCCAACATCTGCTTTCAGCAAAAGTTCTTCTGCACCCCAGTCTCCAACCTCTGCTCTCTGTAAATTTTTCTGCACCCCAGTTTCCAAACTCTGCTCTCTGTAGCATTCCATCTGCACCCCAGTCTCCAACCTCTGTTCTCTGCAACGGTCCTTCTGCACGCCAGTCTCCAACCTATGTTCTCTGCAACAGTCATTCTGCACCCCAGTCTCCAAACTCTGCTCTGGGTATCATTTCTTCTTCACCTCAGTCTCCAACCTCTGTTCTATGTAAGATCTTTCTGCAACCCAGTCTCTAAACTCTGCTCTCTGTAACAGTCCTTCTGCACCCCAGTCTCCAAACTCTACTCTGTGCAACAGTTCGTCTGCACCCCAGTCTCCAAACTCTGCTCTCTGAAAGATCCTTCTGCACCCCAGTCTTTAAATTCTGATCTTTGTCACAGTCCTTTTTCACCTAAGTCTCCAACCTCTGCTCTCTGAAACAATTCTTCTGCACCTCAGTCTCCAAAATCTGCTCTCTGCAACGGTCCTTCTGCACCCCATTCTCCAACCTCTGTTGTCTGCAAGAGTCCTTCAGCACGTCATATCCAAACTTTACTCACTGCAGCAATCTTTCCTGCACCCCAGTCTCCAACTTCTACTCTCTGAAGAATTTCTTCTTTACCCCAGTCTCCAACCTCTGATCTCTGTAACAGTCCTTCTGTACCGCAGTCTCCAACTCTGATTTCTGTATCAGTCCTTCAGCACCACAGTCTCCAAACTCTTCTCTCTGCAACATTTCTTCTGCACCCCAGTCTCCAAACCCTTTTCCTCTGCAATAGTCCTTCTGCACCCCTGTCTCCAAACTCTGCTCTCGGTAACAGTCCTTCTGTACTGCACTCTCCAAACTCTGTTCTCTGTAACGGTCCTTTTGCACCCCAGTATTTAACCTCTGCTCTCTGCAACAGTCCTTCTACGCGCCAGTCTCAAACATCTGCTCTCTGCAACAGTCCTTCTGCACCCCAATCTCCAACTTCTGGTCTCTATAAGATCCTTCTGCACCCCAGTTTCCAAACTTTGTTTTCTGTGACATTCCTTCTGCACCCCAGTCTCCAAGATCTACTCTCTGTAACAGTCCTTCTGTACTGCAGTCTCCAAACTCTGCTCTCTGAAACAGCCTTTCTGCAACCCAGTCTCCAACCTTTGCTCTCTGCAACAGTCTTTCTGCACCTCAGTCTCCAACTTCTGCTCTCTGTTAAAGGCCTTCTGCATCCCAGTCTCAAACAGCTTTTCTCTGTAACAGTTCTTCTGCAAACCAATCTCCAAACTCTACTCTCTGTAACACTCCTTCTGCTTTCCAGTCTCTATCGTCTGCTCTCTGTAAGAATTCTTCTGCACCCCAGTTTCCAACCTCTCCTCTTAGTAAAAGTTTTTCTGCACCTAAATCTGCAACATCTGCTCTCTGTAACAATCATTCATTACCTCAGTCTCCAACCTCTGCTCTCTGTAACAGACCTACTTCACCCCAGTCTCCAAACTCTGATCTCTGTAACAGGCCTTCTGCACCCCCAATCTCCAACTTATGCTCTCTGCATCAGTCCTTTTACACCCAAGTCTCCACACTCTGCTCTCTGCAATGATCCTTCTGCACCCAAGTCTCCAAACTGTGCTCTCTGCAACAGTCATTCTGCACCTCAGTTTCCAAACTCTTCTCTCTGTACCATTCCTACTGTACCCCAGTCTCCAAATTCTGCTCTCTGCAATGGTCCCTCTGCACCCCAGTATCCAACCTCTGTTCTCTACAACAGTTCTTCTGTACAAGAGTCTTCAACCTCTATTTTATGTAAGGGTCCTTCTTAACCCCAGTCTCTAACCTCTGCTTTCTGTATCAGTCCTTCTGCAACACAGTCTCCAATCTCTGCTCTCTGTAAAAGTCCTTATGTACCTCACTCTGCAACCTCTGCTCTCTGCAACAGTCCTTCTGCACCCCAATATTCAACCTTGCTCTCTGCAACAGTCCTTCTGCACACCAGTCTCCAAAATCTGCTCTCTGCCACAGTCCTTCTTCACCACAGTCCTCCAACCTCTGCTCTCTGCCACAGTCCTTCTTCACCACAGTCTCCAACCTCTGCTCTCTGTAACAGTCCTTCTCTACTGCAGTCTCCAAACTCTGCTCTCTGTAACAATTCTTCTGATCCCCAGTCTACAAACTCTGCTTTTTCTTTCAGTTTTTCTGACCCCAGTCTCCAAACTCTTCTCTCTGTAACTTCCTTCTGCACCTCAGACTCCAACCTCTGCTCTCCACAACAGTCTTTCTGCACCCCAATCTCCAACCTCTGCTCTCTGCAACAGTCCTTCTGCACCTCAGTGTCCAACCTCTGCTCTCTGTAAGATCCTTCTGAATCCCAGTCTACAACCTCTGCTTTCTACAATGGTCTTTCTGCACCCAAGTCTCCAACCTCTGTTCTCTACAACACTTATTCTGCACCCCATTCTCCAAACTTTTCTTTCTGTAACAGTACTTCTACACCGCAGTCTCCATACTCTTTGTAACAGTACTTCTGTACTGTAGTCTCAAACCTCTGCTCTCTGTAATGGTCCTTCTGTACCCTAGTCTCCAAACTCTGCTTTCTGTATCAGTCCTTCTGCACGTCAGACTTTAACCTCTGCTCTCTGCAAGAGTTATGCTGCACCCCAATCTCCAACCTCTTCTCTCTGCCACAGTCCTACTGCACCCGAGTCTCCAACCTCTGCTCTCTGTATCAATCCTTCTGCACCTAAGTCTCCAAGTCTTCTCTCTGCAAGGGTCCCTCTGAACCCCAGTCACCAACTTCTGTTTTCTACAACACTTGTTCTGCACCCAAGTCTCCAACCTATGCTCTCTGTAACAGTCCTTCTGTTCTGCAGTCTCCAAACTCTGTTTTTTTTAATGGTCCTTCTGCACCCTAGTTTCAAACCTCCGCTTTCTGTATCAGTCCTTCTGCATCACAGTCTCCAAACTCTGCTGCTCTAACTGTCCTTCTGCACAGCAGTCTGCAACCTCTGCTCTCTGTAATAGTCCTTCTGCACCCTACTCTCCAACCTCTGCTCTCTGCAACAGTCCTGTGGCACCCCAATCTAAAAATGCTACTCCTTGCAACAGTCTTTCTTCACCCCAGTCTCCAACCTCTACTCTCTGAAACAGTTCTTCTGCACCCCAATCTCCAACCTCTGCTATCTGAAATAGTCTTTCTGCACCCAAGTCTCCAACCTCTACTCTATGAAACAGTCTTTCTGCACCCCAGTCTCCAACATCTGCTCTCTACAATAGTCCTACTGCACCCCAGTTTTCAATTTCTGCTTTCTGTATCAGTACTTCTGCACTCAAGTCTCTAACCACTGCTCTCGGTCACAGTCCTTCTGCACTTCAGACTCCAAATTTTGGTCTCAGCAACAGTCCTTCTCCCCCCCAATCTCCAACCCCTAGTCTCTGCAACAGTCTTTCTGCAGTCCAGTCTTCAACCTCCTCTCTGCAACAGTCCTTCTGCACCCCAGTCTCCAACATCTGATCTCTGCAACAGTCCTTTTTCACCCCAGTCTCCAACCTCTTCTCTCTGTAACACTCCTTCTGTACTGCAGTTTCCAAACTCTTCTCTCTGTAACTGTCCTTCTGCACACCAGTCTCAAAACCCTGCTTTCTCTATCAATCCTTCTGCACTCAAGTCTCCAACCTCTGCTTTCTGTACAGTCCTTCTGCACCTCAGTCTCCAAATTCTGCTGTCTGCAATAGTCTTTCTGCACCCCAATCTCCAACCTATGCTCTCTGAAACAGTCCTTCTACACCCAAGTTTCCAACCGCTGCACTCCGCAACAGTCTTTCCTGCACCTCAGTCTCCAACCTCTGCTCTCTGCAATGGTCTTTCTACACCTCAGTCTTCAACATCTACTCTCTGTTATAGTCCTTCTGCACCCCAGTCTCCAATCCCTGCTTTTTGTATCAGTACTTCTGCACTCACGTCTCTAACCACTGCTTTCTGTAACATTCCCTTCTGCACCTCAGTATCCAAATTCTGCTCTCAACAACAGTCCTTCTCAACCCCAATCTCCAATGTCTGCTCTCCGCAACAGTTTTTTCTGCACCCCAGTCACCAACCCCTACTCTCTGCAACAGTCCTTCTGAACCCCAGTCTCCAACCTCCTCTCTGCAACAGTGCTTCTGCACCCCAGTCTCCAACATCTGATCTCTGCAACAGTCCTTCTCCACCCAAGTCTCCAACCTCTGCTGTCTGGAAAAGTCCTTCTGTACTTCAGTTTCCAAACTCTTTCTCTCTGTAACTGTCCTTCTGCACACCAGTCTTCAACCCCTGCATTCTCTATCAGTCATTCTGCATTCAAGTATCCAACCTCTGCTCTCTGTACAGTCCTTCTGCACGTCAGTCTCCAAATTGTGTTCGCTGCAAAGGTGCTTCGGCACCCCAATCTCCAAACTCTGCTATCTGCAACAGTCCTTCTACAGCAAAGTCTCCAAACTCTGCACTCCTCAACAGTGCTTCCGCACCTCAGTCTCCAAACTCTGCTCTCTACAATGGTCTTTCTACATTTCAGTCTTCAACATCTACTCTCTGTAACAGTCCTTCTGCACCTCAGTCTCCAATTTCTGCTCTCTGTATGATCCTTCTGAAAAGAAGTCTCCAAACTCTGCTTTCTGTAACAGTCCTTCTGCACCCCAGTCTTCAAACTATGCTCTCTGTAACAGGCCTTCTGCACACCAGTCTCCATCTTCTACTCTCTGTAACAGGCCTTCTGCACCGAAGTCTCTGAACTCTGCTCTCTTTAACAGTACTTATGCACCCCAGTCTCCAACCTCTGCACTCTGTAAGAGTCCTTCTGCACCTCAGTCTCCAAACTGTGCTCTCTGTAAGATCTTTCTTCACCTCAGTCTCCAAACTCTGCTCTCAGTATCAGTCCTGCACCCCAGTCTCCAAACACTGCTCTCTGTAACAGTTTTTCTGCACCTCAGTCTTCAACCTCTGCTCTCTAGAACACTCCTTCTATACTCCAGTCTCCATAATCTACTCTCTGCAACGATCCTTCTGAACCCCAGTCTCAGACCTCTGCTCTCTGCAAGTGTCCTGTGGCACCCCAATCTCCAAATGTTACTCTCTGCAACAGTCTTTCTCTACCAAGTCTCCAAACTCTGCTCTCTGCAACAGTTCTCCTGCAACCCAATCTCCAACCTCTACTCTCTACAATAGTCCTTCTGCACCCAAGTCTCCAACATCTGCTCTCTACAACAGTCCTTTGGCACCACAGTCTTTAAACACTGCTCTCTTTAACAGTCCTTCTGCACCTCACTCTGCAACCTCTGCTCTTTGCAACAGTCCTTCTGTACCCCAGTTTTCAACCTCTGCTCTTTGCATCAGTCCTTCCTCAACCAAGTCTCCAAAATATGCTCTCTGTAACAGTCCTTTTACACTGCAATCTCCAACCTCTGCTCTCTGCAACTGTCCTTCTGCACCACAGTCTCCAAACTCTGTTCTCTGTAAGATCTTTCTGCACTCCAGTTTCCAAACTCTGCTTTCTGTATCAGTCCTTCTGCATTTCGGTCTCTAACCTCTGGTCTCTGTAACAGTCCTTCTACACCTCAGACTCCAACCTCTGCTCTCTGCAACAGAACTTCTGCGCCCCAATCTCAAACCTCTGCTCTCTGCAGCTCTCCTTCTTCACCTCAGTGTCCTAATTCTGCTCTCTGTGATATTTTTCTGAAACCCAGTCTCCAACCTCTGCTTTCTGCAATGATCCCTCTGAACCACAGTCTTCAAACTCTGTTCTCTACAAAACTTATTCTGCACCCCAGTCTCCATCCTGTGCTTTTTGTTACAGTTCTTTTGCACCACAGTCTGCATCCTCTGCTCTCTGCAATACTCCTTCTGCACCCCAGTCTCTAATCTCTGCTCTCTGCAACAGTCCTTCTGCACCCCAGTCTCCAACATCTTCTCTCTGCAACAGTCCTTCTCCACCCCAGTCTCAAACCTCTGCTATCTGCAACAGTCCTTCTGCACCCAGGTCACCAAGGTCTGCTTTCTGCAATACTCCTTCTGAACCCCAGTCTCCGACCTCTGCTCTCTGTAACAGTCCTTCTGTACCTCAGTCTCCAACCTCTACTCTCTGCAGCAGTCCTTCTCCACCCCAGTCTCCAGCCTCTTCTGTCGGCAACAATCCTTCTGGACGCCAATATCCACCTTCTACTCTCTGCAGCAGTCATTCTACACACCAGTCTCTAACCTCTGCTCTCTGTAACAGTCCTTCTGTACCTCAGTCTTCAACCTCTGCTTTCTGTAAGATCCTTTTGCAACCCTGTCTTTAAACTCTGATCTCTGTAACTGTTCTTCCGCACCCCAGTCTCCAAGCCCTGCTCTCTGTAACAGGTCTTCTACACCCCAATCTACAAACTCTGCTTTCTGTAACAGGCCTTTTGACCCTAGTCTCCATTCTCTTCTCTCTTCAATGATCCTTCTTCACCCCAGTCTCCGACCTCTGCTCTCAGCAACAATCCTTCTGCACCCCAGTCTCCAACCTATGCTTTCTGTCAGATCCTTCTGCACACCTGTCTCCAACCACTGCTCTCTGAAACAGTCCTTCTGTACCGCAGTCTCCAACCTCTGGTCTCTGTAAGGGTCCTTCTGCACCTAAGTCTCCAACCTGTGCTCTCTGTAAAAGAACTACTGCACCCCAGTCCTCAACCCGTGCTCTCTGTAAAACTCTGCACCACAGTCTCCAAACTCTGCTCTCTTTAACGATCCTTCTTCACCCCAGTCTCCAACCTCTGTTCTCTGCAACGATCCTTCTGCACCCCAGTCTCAAAACTCTGTTCTCTAAAACAGTTATTCTGCACCCCAGTCTCCAACCTCTGCTCTCTGTAATAGTCCTTCTGTACCGCAGTCTCTAACCTTTTTTCTTTGTCAGGGTACTTATTCACCACAGTATCCAACCTCAGCTTTCTGTATCCGTCGTTTTCTACCACAGTCTTCAAACTCTGCCCGCTGTAACAGTCCCTCTGCAACTCAGTCTGCAACCTCTGCTCTGTGGAACAGTCCTTCTACACCACAGTTTCCATCCTCTGCTCTCTGCAACAGTCAATTGCACCGCAGTTCTTCTTCACCCCAGTCTCCAACCTCTGCACTCTGTAACAGTCCTTCTATACTGCAGTCTCCAACCTCTGCTCTCTGTAAGGGTGCTTCTGCACCCGAGTTTCCAAACTCTGCTTTCTGTATCAGTTCTTGTGCACCCCAGTCTCCAACCTTTGCTCTCTGTAACATCCTTCTGCAACCTAGTCTCCAAACTCTGCTCTCTGTAACAGGCCTTCTGCAGCACAGTCTCCAACCTCTGCTTTCTGTATCAGTTCTTTTGCACCCCAGTCTCCAACCTGTGCTCTCTGACACGATCTTTCTGAAACCCAGTCTTCAACTTCTCCTAGTCTTCAACATCTGCTCTTTGCAACAGTTCTTCTGTACCTCAGTCTGAAAACTCTGCTCTCTACAACAATCTTTCTACACCCCAGTCTCCAAATTCTGCTCTCTGTAACAGTCTTTCTGTACCTCAGTCTCCAACCTCTGCTTTCTGTAAAACCCTTCTGAAACCCAGTCTGCAAACTTTGCTCTCTTTAACAGTCCTTCTGCACCCCAGTCTCCAACTTCTGCTCTCTGTAACAGGCCTTCTGCACTCAAGTCTCCAACCTCTGCTCTCTGTAAGAGGCCTTCTGCACCCGATGTCTCCAACCTCTACTCTCTGCAATGAGCCTTCTGCACCCAAGTCTCTAACCTCTTCTCTCTGCAACATTCTTTCTGCAACCCAGTCTCCAAACTCTTCTCTCTGTAATAGTCCTTAATCCCCCCAGTCTCCAAACTCTGCTCTCTGTAACAGGCCTTCTGCACCCCGGTCTCAAACCTCTGCTCTTTTTATCAGTCTATCTGCACGACAGTCTCCTGCATCTGCTCTCTGCAACGATCCTTCTGCACCCCAGTCTCCAATTCTGTTCGCTGCAACAGTCCTTGTGCAACCCAGTCTACAACATCTGCTCTCTGCAACATTTCTTCTGTACCTCTGTCTGAAAACTCTGCTCTCTGCAATAATCCTTCTGCACCCCTGTCTCCAAACTCTGCTCTCTGTAACAGTCCTACAGCACCCCAGTCTCCAACCTCTGCTTTCTGTAAGGATACTTCTGCACAATAGTCTCGAACCTCCGCTCTCTGTAACAGTCCATCTGCACCTCAGTCTCCAACCTCTGTTCTCTGTAACATCCTTCAGGAACCCAGTCAACAAACACTGCTCTGTATAACACTACTTCTGCACCTGAGTCTCCAAACTCTCCTCTCTGTAACAGTCCTTCTACACCTCAGTCTCCAACCTCTGCTCTCTGTAACAGTCCACCTGCACCTCAGTCTCAAACCTCTGATCTCTGCACGATCCTTCTGCACCCCAGTCTCAAAACACTGCTCTCTGTAAAAGTCCACCTGCACCTCAGTCTCCAACCTCTCCTCTCTGTAACAGGTCTTCTACAAGCCAGTATCCAACTCTGCTCTATGTAGCAGGCCTTCTTCACCCCAGTCTCCTAAATTTGCTCTCTGCAACAATCCTCCTGCACCTCAGTCTTCAACATCAGCTCTCTACAATGATCCAACTGCACCACACTATCCAACCTCTGATCTCTGCAACATTCCTTCTGAACCTCAGTCTCCAAATTATGCTCTCTGTAAGATGCTTCTGCACCGCTGTATCTAAACTCTGCTCTCTGTAACAGTCCTTCTGCACCTCAATCTCTTACCTCTGCTCTCTCTAACAGTCCTTCTGCACCTCAGTCTCCCAACTCTTCTCTCTGTAAGATCCTTTTGCAACCAAGTCTTTAAACGCTGCACTCTGTAACAGTCCTTCTGCACAACAGTCTCCAACCTCTTGTCTCTTCAATGATTCTTCTCCACCCCAGTCTCCCACATCTGCTCTCTGCAACAGTCCTGCCGCAAACCAGTCTCCAAACTCTGCTCTCTGTAACAGTCCTTCTTCACCCCAGTCTACAAACTCTGCTCTCTGAAACGATCCTTTTGGACCCCAGTCTCCAATGTCTGGTCTCTGCAACAGTTCTACTTAACCACAATCTCCAAACTCTGCTCTCTGTAAGATCAATCTGCATACCAGTTTCCAAACCCTGCTCTCTGTAACATTCCTTCTCCAACCCAGTCTCCAACCTCTGTCCTCTACAACAGTCTTTCTGCTCCCCAGTCTCAAACATCTGCTCTATGTAACAGTCCTTCTGTACCGCAGTCTGCAACCTCTGCTCTTTGTAATGTTCCTTCTACACCCCAGTCTCCAACCTCTGCTTTCTGTATCAGTCTATCTGAACCACAGTTTCCAACCTGTGTTCTCTGTATCTATCCTTCTACCCCTCAGTCTCCAACCTGTGCTCTATGTAAGAGTCCTTCTGCACCCCAGTCTCCAACATCTGATCTGGATTACAGTCTTATACCGCAGTCTCCAACATCTGCTCTCTGTAAAAGTCTTTCTGCACGCCAATTTCAAAACTCTGCTTTCTGTAACAGTCCTTCTGCACCTGAGTCTCCAAACTCTAATCTCTGTAACAGTCCTTCTACACCCCAGTCTCCAAACTCTTCTTTCTGTATCAGTCTTTATGAACCCCAGGCTCCAACATCTGTTCTCTGTATCTATCCTTCTGCACCTCAGTCTCCAAACTCTGCTCTCTGCAACAGTCCTACTATACTGCAGTCTTCAAACTCTGCTCTCTGTAAACGTCTTTCTGAAGCCCAGACTCCAATCTCTGCTTTCTGTATCAGACCTTCTGCACACCAGTCTCCAAATTCTGCTCTCTCTAAGTGTCTTTCTGCACCTCAGTATTTAACCTCTGCTCTCTGCAATACTCCTTCTGCACCCCAGTCTCCAACCACTGCTCTCTCTAACAGTCCACCTGCACCTCAGTCTCCAACGTCTGCTCTCTGTAAGATCTTTCAGAAACGCAGTCTCTAAACTCTGCCCTCTATAACAGTCCTTCTGTACCCCAGTCTCAAAACTCTCCACTCTGTAACAGGCCTTCTGCACGCCAGTCTCAAAACTCTGCTCTCTGTAGCAGGCCTTCTGCACCCCAGTCTCCAACCTCTGCTCTCTGCAACGATCCTTCTGCACCCCAGTCTCTAAACACTGCTCTCTGTAACAGTCCACCTGCACCTCAGTCTCCAACCTCTGCTCTCTCTATGATCCTTCTGCACTCCTGTCTCCAAGCTCTGCTTATTTCAACGATCCTTCTGCACCCCAGTGTCCAACCTCTGCTCTATGTAACAGGATTTTGCACCTCAGTCTCCAACCTCTACTCTCTGTAACAGTCCTTCTGCACTTCAGTCTCCAACCTCTGCTCTCTGTAGGATCCTTCTAAAACCCAGTCTCAGACCTCTGCTCTCTGTATCTATTCTTATGCACCTCAGTCTCCAAACACTGCTCTCTGTAACAGTCCACCTACACCTAGTCTCCAAACACTGCTTTCTGTAAGATTCTTCAGCAACCCAGTCTCCACACTCTGCTCTCTATAACAGTCTTTCTGCACCCCAGTCTCCAAACTCTCCTCTCTATAACAGGCCTTCTGTACGCCAGTCTCCAAACTCTTCTCTCTGTAGCAGGCCTTCTACACCTCAGTCTCCAAAATCTGCACTGTGCAATGATCCTTCTGCACCCCAGTCTCCAACCTCTGCTCTCTGTAATGATTCTACTGCACCCCAGTCTACTAACTCTGATCTCCGCAACAGTCCTTTTGCACCTCAGTCTCCAAATTCCTCTCTCTGTAAGATCCATCTTCACCCGAGTATCCAACCTCTGCACTCTGCATCAGTCCTTCTGCATCCAAGAATCCAAACTCTTCTCTCTTTAACAGGTCTTTCGTCCCTCAGTCTCCAACCTCTTCTCTCTACAACATTCCTTCTGCAACACAGTCTCCAACCTTCTGCATCCCTGTTTCCAAACTCTGCTCTCTACAACAGTCCTTCTGAACTCAGTCTTCAACAACTGCTCTCTGTAACAGTCCTTCTATTCCTTAGTCTTCATAATCTGCTCTCAGCAATGATCCTTCTGTACCCCAGTCTTCAACGTCTGCTCTGCAACAGTCTCTCTACAGCCCAGTCTCCAATCTCTGCTCTCTGGAAAATCCTTCTGTACCCCAGTGTCCAAATTCTGCTCTCTGTAACATTCCTTCTTCACCCCTTCTGCAATGGTCCCTCTGCACCCCAGTCTCCAACCTTATTCTCAACAACAGTTCTTCTGTACCGCAGTCTTCAACCACTTTTCTATATAAGGGTCCTTCTTCACCCCAGTCTCCGACCTCTGCTCTCTGCAACAGTTATTCTGCCTCCCAGTCTTTAACTTCTACTCTATGAATCACTCCTTCTACACCCCTGTCCAAAAGCAGAAGAATGAGACCTGAACTATCGCTCACCCTGCGAAAATCAACTCAAAATGCATTAAAGACACAGGCACTAGACCAGAAATTATGCAGTTTATAGGAAAATACAAACTCAATACTCCAACCTACAGGAAGAGGCAATGACTTTCTCAATAGGATGCCAAAGCTCAGGAGATAACACCAAAAGTTAGCTAATAGGATGGCATCAAATTAAGAAGGTTCTGCACAGCAAAGGAGACAATTAGAATACGAAAAGTTAACCTATGGAAAGAAAGAAAATCTTTATGAGGTGCTCTTCTAAAAAAGGATGAATATTCAGAATATTAATGAAGAATTCAAAAAACTTAACATCAAACCAACAATTATTAAATAACCCAATTATCAAATAACCCAATTACCAAATGGGAAACTAAATGAACTAAACAGACACATCTTAGAAGAAAATATGTGAGTGGCCAACAAATATATGAAAATACTTGCAATTCAAGATTACCTGAGATTTCATCTTACTTCAGTGACAAAGGCAACCACCGAGAATACAAACAGAAATCAGTGTGACAAAGAGAGAATTGGAGAGAAAGGAGCACTCTCACCCTGTTGGTGGTCGTGTAAATCAGCACAACCACCACGGAAATCAGGATGGAGGCTCCTCAGGAGTAGCCATGGACCACTCTGCGACCCAGCTCTACCTCTGCTTGGTATTTATCACAGCGGATTGAAGTCATCATACTATAATGACACATACATGCCCATGAACCAGCCGAGGTGACATCAGTGGACGAATGGATAAAGAACATCTGGTATATGCACACCGGAATTTCATTCAGCCATAAAAAAGAACAAAATTATGTCATGCTGGAAAATGGATGAATCTTCAGAACATTAAGGGAAATAAGCAACTCAGAAAGTTAAGGGCTGTATGTTTTTCCTCTGTTAAAGCTAGAGGGGGAAAGGAAGAAAATTTGGGAAGGGAGTCTCATCATGAAAGTTGAAGAAAGATCAGTAGAGTCAAGGCACCAGGGGAGGAGGTGAGGAAAAAGGAAATATTGGAATGATATTGGCAAAAGTTCACGGTTATTTTGTGTGCATGTTCAAATATGTGTCAGCAAATCCCACCATTATGGACCACTACAATGCACCAATGAAGTGTGAAAAGAAGAGTTTCACATTACATGGGACAGGCACTATTCTAGGAGGGTGCCCATTTTTTCCCATCCATAAATACCACGATCATTTACCACTGTCAAAAATCTCTACAGATTCAAATGTTCTGATCACTGCTCCACCACATGGCCTCTTCTACTTCAGGGTCCCCTTATTCTCACTGAAATCAGGGAGCCCGTTTCAATGATGCCATCTATTAATGTCTTCCCAGGCTGCCGAGGACAGCAGCTATGGGTTTCACAAGGATGTGGTGCTGCCTTATGAACGCATGTCCAGGAGGCCTTGGCGAAGGCTGGTGCTCCAAGCCCTCCTCAAGATCCAGCTGTGAGGCCAGGGAAGGAGTCACATAACACGCCATCCAACACCTTATTTATTTCTGATCACAATCCTCTCCATTATTCCAGGATCATATTGGTCATTGAACTTAAGCAAACACCGAGTCCAGATTTAAGTCCATCAACCAAAGAGAGTCTAATAGCCACTCCCCGTGGCTCAGGAAAATCCTTGGCCCTAACATTTCTTGTGATTACGTCCCTTTGACTGCATTCAAGATGATCCAGCAGTATGTCCTGACTTCTTTGGTCTAGAAGACTCAAACAAATTCTCTTGTATATTCTTAAGGCTCCTATTAACAAAATACAGTAAAATATTTACCTTTTATTTTGGTGTGCCCCTTATACTCTCCTGGACTATATTTTATACTCTTACCTGAGGCGTTCTAGGATCAGACCTCAATTAAGAGTCTGGTGACAATGTGGGATGATAGATGAGCTTCTTAAAGACAATTGGGCTCGGGATGTGGCTAAAGCAGTAGTGCGCTTGCCTGGCATGCGTACAGCCCGGGTTTGATCCTCAGAACCACATACTAACAATGATGTTGTGTCCGCTGAGAACTAAAAAATGAATATTAAAAATTCTCTCTCTCTCTCTCTCTCTCTCTCTCTCTCTCTCTCTCTCTCTCTCTCTCTCTCTCTCTCCCCTCTCCTCTCATCTCCTCTCCTCTCTCACTCTCTCTTAAAAAAAAGACAACTGCCCAGGTAGAGTCACCATAGGGTCTTTAATTTAGGGAAAGCTAGTCTCCTTGGGAGAGGAGGGGCTCCTTCTATCAACAAAGAGGGTTAATGGAGATTTCAGGGTTCAAGGCTCTGAGATTTGTCTAATTCCACTGGTATTTTGCTATTCTCATTAACAGGGTCTCAATCATTCCCCCATTAATGTCCTAATTGACATAAGAAAGACCTGGAGAAATTGTAGATTTATAATTTTCTTTGTACTTCTGCAATTTGGAGAATTGGATGTTTTATTCTGATATTAACCTTTATCAGTTTCCAGAGAGAAAATATTTCTGATGATCTGAACCTGACTTGAAGGAGGAATATAATGCTTGAACCTATCATTTTCTTTCTGTAAGTCTCTTACTCCAGTCAGTAACAGCAGTCTGTAGTCATGTTGTAATGTTCATTCCCACCCTGAAGGTTGATGGTGTTATTCCAAAGCTCAGTTTTCCATAGACATTTGATTTCAGGCCACGATAACTTAAAGTCTCTGTTGGGTAATTGCACACCAGGAATTATCAGGTCTCCTTTCCCATGGGCTGTGACATCATCAACATATTCAATTCCCTCAGGTCAGACATCCAACCTACCTCCTCAGATCTGTTATCTAGAACCATCTCTGATGTAAACCACTATTGTGGTCAGTGCCATTGTGGTCAGGTAGAGATGAAGAATGACTCTTAATGTCTTAGGGTTGAGGAAGTTGACACAGAAAAAAGTTATAAAATGGTTGGGAGATCTGCACGAAAAAAAAATAGTACAGGTGACACCACCCCATATATAGAAACCCTAACTTCCCTGGAAAGAGACGCTCATTCCACGCTACTGTGACCCACATTCAGGAACAGCTGTCTAGTAGCCTGCACACACAGCTCCTGGCACCAAGGAGATTAGTTCCTGCCTCTACAGGGCTGGTTTGCTGCTGCTGCTATGGGATCCAATAGAACCCACTTTCTTCCTTCTTTTTCTTCCTCTTTGCATAGTGTTTGGCTGATCTTGAAAGAACCTCCTAAAATAGAGGCCTGCAAGCAGGGGAGTGTGGGAAACGAGGTTCTCGTACTTTCTGTCCCTCTGGTGTGGGGAGAACACAGAAGGACAGAGATGGTGCTAAACACCCACACAAGGTGTCCAAACACTTGAACCTAAAAGTGGTAAAACTGTTTTTGTGAAAGAGAGGAGAGAAAAAAGTCTCAGAGATTTTAAAAGTGGGAGTTTGAGTTGAAGCTCCAGATACAGACTCTCTAACCAGGTGCCTACAAGTCCCTGGGAGGCATCTTTTTCCAGATGACTGTATACTCCAGTTTGAAGATTGGTCTAGACTTTGATCATGCAAAGGGATGCACACCCTCCTGCCAGCTTCCTCAGGGCACTCTTTACCTCGTTGCTCCTCAGGCTGTGAATGTCAGGGCCCAACAGGGGGCTCACCACACAGAAGAGCACAGAGACCAGGGTGTTCATGCTCAGCCTTCTGGTGGGCCTGTCATAGTGGAAGTTGGCTGTTCCATAGAAGACCACCATGATAGTGAGGGGGGACGCACAGGTGCAGAAGGACTTCCTCCTGCCCTGGGCAGAGGGAATCCCCAGGTTGGCCGCCATAATGAGTGCGTAGGAGCCTGCAGTGAAGAGGCAGGGGCTCAGGCCCATGGTGGCACTGACCACGTGGAGCGCAGACTCGTTGACAGAGGTGTCTCAGCAGGAGAGCTTCAGGAGAAATGGGGTGTCACAGATAAAGTGGCTGAACTGGTGGGGCCCACACAGAGTAAGTGTGATGGCCAGCACCGTGTGTGTGACCAAATTCACCAGCCCATACAGCCAGGACCCATTCTCCAGGCCAACACAGACCTTCACACTCCTGATGACTGGGTACTGAGGAGGACGGCAGGTGGCCACACAGCACTCATACTGGCCACACAGCCAGTAAGAAGGCTTCTGTGCCAGCACTTGTCACCAAGAATATCTGAAAAAGGCAGTACTCATAAGAAATGGCCTTCTTCTTCCAGAAGAAGTTCACCAGCAGTACTGGGAGGGTGGTGGATGTTTAGCAGACGTCCAAGAAGCTCAAATTGCTGAGGAAAATGTACATTGGAGTGTGGAGAGAAGGACTGACCCTGGTGGCCACTATTATGAGCATGTTCCCCAGGAGAGTGGTTTTGTAATTTACCAGAAAGAGCAGAAAGAACCAGCCCTGTAGGTTGGAGTGGTTAGAAAATCCCAAGAAGATGAATTCAGTGACAAATGATTGATTACTCATTTCCAATGGTATCATAGCTACAAAACAGAGAAAACGAGACCATGATGAGAATGGACTGAGAGCACCCCAAACAGGCTTGTTAATCTGCAGCAACATGGCAAATAATATTGTATACAGAGGTGCCTGGACCCTGGAAAAAGACGTATAGGAGTGACTTTAGAGAGAGTATAACTTCTCACAGACTTTTGCATGGGTTCCATTTTGTAAGAATAAATGGAGACTTGGTCAAAATGCACAACCAGCTATCAACCCCTGTGTCTCATTGAATCTGCAGTATCTCCCTCCTAACACTGTGCTTCACTGTGATTAATTCTCTTTTGTATGTTATTTCAAGTAATAAATTTTCATTGGGGAAAAATCAGGAAAATGCAGAAAGTTATTCAGAAAAATAGAACAGGTCACAAAATCAAAGCTCTCTTTGTATTCATCCCATTTTACCTCTATCTATCTTTAAAATATCCCAAGCAAAATTTCCCAATATTGTTGTACTCTATTTAGTTGTTTGCCTTGTAATCTTAATTTCCTAACATGAAATTAAGTTAATATCTCCCTTTTTATTCAACATAGAAACCTTCCATTCCATTTACTATCATCAATATTGGAATAGAAGCTTTCATACATATGTATCTGTGATCATCTCTGATTATTTCTTAAAAGTAAAATTATAAGTCAACTGCTTTTAAGTACATTGATCTATTTTTTTCAGTAGAAACCTTTATTTTTTTAAGTTATATAAGATACAAGAAATTTTGACAAATGATATATACTTAGGTATTTTTCTTCTTTGGATTATAAGATTTACCTCACCAAACATTACATTTCCTGAAAAAAAAATGATTGATACAATTACTGATTTTCTATCATGTTAGCCATGCTAATCCATGATCCATTGTTTTGAACTAAAATTTCTGTTTCTTTTTCAATCTTTTTTTTTTTTAGTTTTTTTTTTATTGATTGTTCAAGACATTACAGAGCTCAAGACATATCATCTTTCATACATTCGACTCAATTGAGATTTGAACTCCCCAAATACATAATACAGACTCACTTCTGTTACATACTCACGTTTTTACATAATGGCATATTAGTGACTGTTGTATTCTGCTACCTTTCCTATCCCCTACTATCCCCCCTCCCCTCCCCTCCCCTCCCATCTTCCCTCTCTACCTCCTCTGCTGTTGTTCAGTTCTCTCCCCTTTTTTCCCCCCACCCCCTTTCCCCTCATAACCTCTTATAATTTTGTGTATCACTGAAGGTCTCCTACCATTTCCATATGTTTTCCCTTCTCTCTTCCTTTCTCTCCCCCCATTCGTCTTAGTTTACAATCTTGAATGAAAAATATTATAGTAAAATAGTAGGCTCTTGGTCCAGATAGATGTGGATTGAAATCCATCTTTTGTTTACTACATGTTGTTTGTCAAAGTGTCATCTCATCTCTATTCCTCAGTTTGTTTCTTGCTTAGGATATTAATGATGTCTATTTCACAACTGCTAAAAAAAGTTTTGAGATAATATAAGCTATGTGTCTGGCACATTACATTTACTAAATGCCTTTTATCAAGTTAGAAAATGTCCATCCATTTTTTACTAGTAGTTTTTTTGTTGTTGTTGTTGTTTTTTATGTCCTGGGTTTTGAATTCAGAGCCTTATGCATACTAAGCATGCACTCTACCACTGAACTTTGTACCTAGTTTCATTTAGTTATAGTTTTTATCATAAATAGATATTGAATTTTCTTATTTTCTCTGCATCTATTTAAATGATATATATATATTTTCTTATTTAGTCTGTTACTATGGAAATTCAGTTGATTTAATTTTTTAATATTGAACCAACCTTGCATTCTGGGATTGATCTCAATTGACTGTAATGTTATCATTATTCTATATGGCTGAGTTCAGTTTGTTAATATTGTTCCCTGCTTGCTTTTGTGTATTCTATTTTCGCTGTTCTCCAAAGATAATCTATTTCTTGAAGAATTCTCAGCTGTATTCTACTGTTATTTTCAGTCAATGCATGTTAGAGGACTAGTGGAAAACAGAGAAAGAATTTCTGATGTTTCCACGAAGCCCTGCCTTAGGTACTGTAAACTCAGTCACAGGGATATGGCCTTCACAGTGACCCACTTTCTAGCAATATGGCTGAGCCTAGTTCTTATTCCTCCCGACGTTAGACATTTCAGCCTGTTCTATTCCATAGCTGCAAAGGTTTTCCGTTGAGTGTCCTAATGTAACAGTTTCTGTTACTCTTTCCCCTGAAGATTACAGCTTTTGTTCTATGCAAAAAATCAGGAAATGGGTATGGGAGGAGTTTTGGCTGCTGTTGCTGCTCTTTGTCCCTCCACCTATCCAAGAAATGATACATTTAAAGACACTTTCTCAGAATACTTCCCGATTCCTGGGAGCATTTGGTGGAATCCATGGAGAAAAAGAAAAAATACAGACATCTTATGTCTATAGCACTCTGGGTCTTTATGCTCTTAAACCAGTCTATACTTTAGCAATCCATTAACTATTTTTTATTTGAGTTTTTTTTTATAAATAAACTCCTATGTATCTATTGGGTTCTCCCATAGTTAAAAAAATGCCTGGATTATTTTGGTTGCTTATCTCTCCCCAGACTTCGGTTAGTTGTTTTCCTTATAATCTTCATCCCTAATAAAGTCAAGGAAAGTCATTAATTTGCATTTTCTTCTGCTCTTTTTGGTTATTATAATGATGAAAACCACATGCTTTCTAGCTATTTCGATAGATACTCAAGGTGAAATTTGAAGTCTATACACTTACTTTTAAAAAATATTTAGTAATTTCTAATTTAGTTAAATATGTAATTATTCTATCAAAATCAATCCCATTCCTAGCATATTTCCAATTAAATTACAGCACAGTTCACAAAAATTCTTGTGTATAAATTTATAATAACTCAAACAAATATTATGCCTTCAGCAGAAGGACAGAAGAGGAATCACGGTTTATCATGCAGTGGAATAATTCAGTTACTTTAGAAACACAAATACTGGAACATTAATAACATTGACAAATCTAAAAAAATTTGCTGGGTTAAAGAAGCCAGATACAAAATATATACTGTATGTTTCCTATAAATAAAGTTCAAAAATTAGCAAAACAGCTATAATGGTCAAGTAATAATGGTGGTCTTCTTTTTTTTTTTTTTTTTTTTTTGGAGCTCAGAAGTGATATCAGTTGAAGCATGAAGGAATTTTCTAAAGTGATGGAAATGTTTTATATCCTGATTTTTGGTAGTTCATATATATATTAAATATTATAAACCTGTACACTTTAGATCTGTGCATTCTTTGAGTACAAATTATAGTTCAATTTTTAAAAATAGCCTTATTTTAACAAAAGTGATTAATGGGGAAGAGTGGTACCTGCCTGTAATCCCAGGTACTTGGGAGACTAAGGCAGGAGGATCATAAATTCAAAACTCTGCAAGGCCCCCCGCCCCAAATAATTGAAAGGGCTGGGGATATAGCTTCATGGTAGAGTGCCACTGGGTTCAATCCCAAGTACTGCAGTAAGTAAGTAAGTAAGTAAGTAAGTAAGTAAGTAAGTAAGTAAATTGATAAATAGTAGTGATAGCATCATTTCAAGATGATTTTTAACTCAGGATTGGTTGGAACCACATCTAAATATTTTTTTTAGGTCTCTAAGAGGTTAAGTATTTTCTCCCATTTTTTTGCATTTCTCCACTTCTTTTTTTACCACAGTGATAGTCCAAGACATATCACATTTTACAAGTGTTATCAGTTGTTTTTTGATCACGATCTGTTTGAAACAGTGAATGTGATTGGTGGGTGCATTCAGTCTGTATCACAGATACAAAGCCTTGCTCACCATGATGGATGGGAGTGTGCATGTGTGTGTGTGTGTGTGTGTGTGTGTGTGTGTTATTGGTTGTGGGATTGGTCTTCACTGAGAACACTGTCTTGTACTTAGTGGCAAGTTGGCATCTCAGGCAACACTGATGGCAGAAATCTCAAAGAATATAGCAGGAATCTGCCATCTAAGGCTCAGCAAGCTCAGAACACTTGGTTATCCTAATGGCTATAAATGGTTGTGGGATTGGTCTTGACTGAGAACACTGTCTTATAGTTATGGCAAGTTGGCATCTCAGGCAACATTGATGGCAGAAATCTCAAAGAATATAGCAGGAATCTGCCATCTAAGGCTCAGCAAGCTCAGAACATTTGGTTATCCTAATTGCTATAAATGGAAAGACCCTCACTATTGAGCTTCTCTGAGAGCTGCATCACACTAGGGCAGGAGGAGAGAGCCCATTTCCATAGCGATGTACCCTGTTTCTATGGAGACTCCAGCTAGGCTTCAAGGGGCTGGTGAAATAGTACCAGTGGATGCTGCCAAACCCTGGGTCATTCTGAGGAGCCTGCTCCTTCAGGGGAGGTGGCATGGTATCAGCCTATGGGGTCGGGACTAGGCTCTGTGAAGCTGTGTCAGGCCTGATTTCTAAGCAAGGTACTTGGCAATAGAAACCTCGGGAAATGTCCCACCCACCACCATGCCTTGGGCCTCCATAGAACCCAGGTGTGTCTCTGGAAGCCAGGCATGGGTATGAGCATGGAAATCAATGATTGCAGAGTATCAACAATAGGAGACCATAAATCTTTTTCAGGTGAGTGCAGACTGAAAACAGGGACATCTGGAGGGAGATAGACTGGGTTTTAGAAAATCATCAGATCTCTAGGTCTAGAACACGCAGATAAACCCACTCATGAAATTGTGCGTGTGAGTCCAAGGAGCAGGGGTTGATGACTGTGAAACCTGGTTTCCCAGGTTTTAGACACACCTGTTTAGTTCAAAAGAGTGATATGAGTGCTAAAACAAGATCAAAATGAAGTGGTCTGTATCTGAAGACGTGCTGTGTTGAAGGTGGGAGAAAATCTCTGAAGCCCTCATGGAGAAGAATATGGAGAACTTTAAAGTCCTAGTTGAAGAGGACATGGTAAAGACAACAAATCAGTTTGGGCAGGCTGGCTAGCTGGTGGGTTCACTCAGGAATACAGGAATATGTGAGGAATAGCAGATGTAGAAAAGGCTTTGGTGGATTTGATTTGAGTAATGTTGAATGTGAGTTATCTGTGGGATAATCACGTGGAAATGCCCTTCACAGACAGCCTAGAACTGCAGGTGTGGATTTGGGAGTCATTGTCTTGAAGGCAACTCTTACAGAAAAGGGTGAATATGAAATCCCCCAGGAGAATAGAGAAAGTAGAGAAGGAAATAGAGAAAGTAGGGATTATTGTGATACTTGGTGTTCACAAAAATTGTAGTAAAAGTTTATCCAGAAATGACTAAAAACACCACACTATCTAGTTCAGTTGTAGGTATCGCTTTCTCTAAATAATTTCCCTAAACAAGAGGTTACCTTACTACCATTAATTTACAATAAATCAACTTTGAAATGGAGCTGGAAGCTACATGTACTTGACATTTCTTACGTTCTCTGTTTATAAACTACCTAGATGAACTAAAAGTCATTTAGAAATCAGTGACATGTACTTTCTTTTAACTCCCCGTATTAAAAAGATCAATATGACAATCTCTTTTATAGGTAGATATCTAGATGTTTTCAGAAAAAGAAATAAAATTCCACATAGAAGGCAGTTCCAGCAGATTTTACTATGGGAAATTGGTACATGGTCTGTGGATGTGTAAAAGGGAAAACTAAACGTAAATGTTCAGGGATTTAAAAGTACAATCTCTGAAGTTGTGCATACTGCTATTGTAAAGGTCTTAAATATAAAGGTCAGTTCAGGAGGGACAATTTCATGGGGCATTAAAAAAATCTCCCAATGTATGTTTATATAATTTAATCTACATATAAGTTTTTCCTTGGTTTTACTGGCTAATTTCTTGTAGGTCACGGGTGTGGGGTAGGGTGAAGGATGATACACACACAATTTTTCTTATCCTCTATGCTCTTTATTAATGTAGGGCATTAGATTGAATCATCATCATGGTCACCATTAGAATCCATTACTAACAATCATAACTCATGAATGACACATTGTGACACAATATGTACTTGCTCCTTAGAATTTATATAATGCAGCATAGGAACTAGATCAACTTAAGAGTAAACCCTCTGCTCTGTAATAATCATCATAATAATCTAGGGCATATTGCATAGAAAAAAATTTGAGTGTGAGTCTTCTTAGATTGCTTCAATGCACATAAATGCCTGACTTTAAAAACCTTGTTTAAAGTAGTTTAAAAGTGGCATGTTTTCTGTAAAAATTAGATTGAATTTCGGATAATCCATTCTATCAAAACTCAGTGAATTTCTTTGAAAAGATGAATTTTTATATACCTGAATCCAATCAGGATTTTCATATGGAGTAACGAATAGAGACACACATTAGATAAAAATACCTAAGACTTATTAAATGCCTATAAGACTTTTACATGCATTAACTTATTTTGTTTACACAACAACCTATAAGATAACCTATTATCCCCATTTTACAGAAAAAAGAATTGAAATTAATGCACAATATATTAATGCAAGTAGGAAAACATCAATGAATCCCATTAACTTGCATAATGTACAGTAATTTGTACATTTAATATGTATTAACAATTATGATTAGAATAAACAAAAAAATGACTCAGAAAATTTATCATGTAATAACTATTATTTGTAGTGATACTTTATTACCTGATGATAATACCATATATTAGTAAACTGTCTTATTATCTTCAATGCCCAGACATTCTTGTCTTTGGTTCTAATAATTCATTGCACATGATTAATAGGCCAACGCAGCTTTCATTAAAATTCCAAATCTCAGGGCCTTAAGAAGCTTAAAATATTTAAATTTCAATAGAAAGTCGGTGTTTCAGTTAAGCACAACAAATTTTAAAATCTAAATATAAACAAAATAAAATAAATAAGTCTGGAGTCTTAAAAGAAGACCTTTTTTTTTCCTTTGGCAATAAATGAAATGTTTTCCTGACTAAACTTAGGGATTCATTTCTTCAAACGAAAAAAAAAATGGGCATGACCAAAACGAGGAAGAATGGTGTGATCATGAAAATCCTTATGCACATCAGGAAAACAATGATTCCTATTTGATCTTAATAGCACAAGCAATGATTGAAATTTTTAAATCCAATTTTTATGTTGCCAAGTAAATTGCTTAAAACCACACACAAACACACACACACACACACACACACACACACACAGTAAAATGTCAATTTATTCAGAAAAATATCTGAATGATTTCAGGTGCTTGTGGCAATGTGAATTTATTACTGTGAAATCTATGAGCTATCTGGCCTGGCCCAGAGTTGTCCTCATATCCTTCCATATGGTGTGGGTGCTTGGAGCTGAGGGAAAGATCAGAGGTCATTGTGCAGAACAGTTGGCCTCAGTCAGTGAGTTCCAAGTGTTCCCAGTGATGCTGGTCCAAGGACACACTTTGGGGGAGGCTGGGCTCTTTCACCTAACATGAAGGGATGCCCTTACCCCTAACTGGTAGGTTTAAAATCTTAACAAATTCACCAGGAAAAAGCCTCCCTCCTGTCTTGGAGATTCAGCACTTAATTCAGCATTTAACATCTTTTTCAGTTCTGTTTTTTTGGGGCCAGGGTGTAGGGGGGCAGTTACCGGAGATTGAACTCAGGGGCTTGACCACTGAGCCACATCCCCAGCCCTATTTTATATTTTATTTTAGAGACAGGGTCTCACTGAGTTCTTGGTGCCTTGTTTTTGCTGAGGCTGTCTTTTGAACTCACTCTCCTCTTGCCTCAGCCTCCTTAGCTGCTGGGTTACAGGCGTGCACCACTGTGCCAGCCTCTTCAGTTCTTTTTATTTCAACCTGTGGCTTCTTCTAGCATAAAGGGGAAAGGGAAAAACAAATTATTACCTCTTACGATATATCAGAGCCTTCTAGTTATAAAATTCTTCAAAATAAAAAATTCTCTTTTCCATTTAGGATTTTAAAATTTCTTTTCTTGGTAGTGGTTAGTTTCAATTCAAACCAATTTTGTTCCTATACAGGGTCTAATTTAGTCCTAAGCCAGATCTACTAAAAAAACCCAAAGAGGATAAGATCTGATCCCTGTCCTGCTGTGCCCTCCCCTGACTCATGCAATGGCAAGGCCCTACTGAGTTGGATGACGCAAGGCGTCCATCCTCTGGAGGAGTGCAGTATGTTTCTGGGAATGGGCTGATCTGTTTTTGTATTCCTTTAATAAGTATTGTTCTGATTTCTCATATGACCATTAAGTATAAAGGAAAAATCATGACTTTCCCAAGTAATGCAACTACTTCTAAAGCATAAATCTGTTTGCTCTAAATGCAATGATTCAGCTGTGGAGTGTAAATTGTTAATGTCTAAAAAAAAAAACTCCCTGTATTCCTGTCAAGAAAGTTTTGAGAAATTAAATTAAAATCTAGAGAAGAAAAATTAATGTTAAGAAGATAGATTAGTGTTTAGTACTGGGCAACTTGTTCTTGTTCCTGTGCACAATGGTTTGTGCTCTTACTTTTGTTTGATTACAAATAATAACAAATCAACTACTTGCCGTAACCATGTCACTGGTTCCAGTCAGTAAGTCAAGAAAGAATAGTCAAGGTATAGGCCAATAGTTTGGGACATTTGTAACTATTATTAAAAGTTAACTAAGCAGAAACAGCTCAAAGCAAATCTCGAACTGAAAGTACAAATGCTTGCTTATGCATAAGTCAAGATACATTCTTCTATTCTAATTGTAGCTATGTAATATTTTGTTTTGTTTGAATAATGATTCCTGTTTTGTAACCAAAAAGTACTGTAAGCCTGCCAAAATGAAAAGTATATATGATCAACTTCACAAGTAAAGATTGGGATCAACACCTTCACTTTGGTGTCTGTGTTGTTTCTCCACCTCCTCTTTCGCTGAATCCTCACCATCCGTTCATGTCCTGAGACCCCCTGTTGGAGCTGGTCTCTGACACTGTCCTTCAACCAACTTACAATCTAATGGGAAGATGAACTCAATATGTGCAGGAAACTTGGTAACAATTCTATGTAATCTACAAATTATAATTATTTTTCCTCAGTGTTTGCTTGGGCAGCTCTGGGAATGGAGCACTTAAGACTTGTCAAAGCCCCTCATTCCATCTTGAATATGCGCTCCTCCAGGTCCTAGTTGGGATTCTCAATTGTGTTCTAAAAACTAGGGCAACACCTTGTGTTGAAGAATGAAGAATGTCTGTCAAGTACATCCATTGAGCAGATTTTTTAAAAGATTCTTTAAAGACGGTACTGTGTGGGTCCTAAAGGATCTAACAGAGACTTGACAGAGGCAAGAGGATATTTCTGTTCAGTGGTTCTGGTGCAGATATCTTGCTGAGAAAAATAAAGCCTCTGTAGGCATAAGTGAGGCAGCATAGCCCAGGGGCTTCTGAGAAACTCAGTGTCTCCTGTCTTCTAAACACAACCCTTATGGAGACCATCGGCTCAGTTCCCACAGAACAAGCAGCTCTGCATCTTTCTTTCCCAATCAGTCATCTCAAAAGTCAGGTGACCGAGAATGAAGTCACTTATGAGTGACCCTAAAATATAATATTTCTAAAGGAGGGGGGTTGTGTATGAAATAGATTACTCACAAGCTTCAGGGATTTATTACAGTTAATAAATTGCTTGCAACTCCCCTCCCCAAGCATCCATATGTTGTAAGATATAGATGAAAACCCCTAGTTAGTGAATGAATATGTTTCTAAACATTACTTCTTCTACAATAATGATGTTTATTTAATCAGATATTTAGGTAGGTCTATTGTAATGCTATATTGTATCATAATGGGAATGTTTCCTATAATTTCTCCCTAAAGATTATTACTTTCTGTCCTGCTCATCAAAAGCAGATGATTAACACTTAGCATTATGTATTGTTTACCATAAGTAATTTTCCACACACATTATCTCACTTAAGGAATTTAGGAATCCAGGCTTTCTGGTTATGTTTTGGGTTTTCTTGCAGTACTGGAGGCATCATGCTAAATCCCTTAGGTTTTGTGATTTCTATTCTGAAGTTATTTCTATTCTGGCAATACAAGTAGTATTGGTGGAACTTAGACACACATAGAAAAGGTGCTACGATAGGTCATTACATAAATGCCATAAAAATGGTAATGAAAATATGTACAATATTCTGTAATATGTTTTTAATGTGTAGGTGTATCCTGATTCTGGGATAGTGTTTTTGAAAATTGTGATGGTACATAAACTATTCACCAGCAACTCTCACAGAGAGGCATAGATTTTTGGTTTTGGTGTGGCCCTTGCTGCTCTCCATACTAGCACCTGGGCTGCAAAGAATGCTGTTGGTAAAACTGGCTGTTCGTGTCCATTCACCACAAAACGGACCTGTTATTCTGAAAGTTGCCTGTCGCATATCTGTGGCCTCACGAAGGAGTCAAAATCCTCTGACTCTCACAATTCATTTTCTTGTGATGGACATTTATAGAGGTCTGGGGCTGACCTGTTGGGAATATGCATCGTTCCTTTCCTCTGCAGCTGCTCTGGGACTCCTCAGTGTGTAAACACAACTCAAGGGCAATGGCTTGAGTTCAACTGCAACAATGGACAGCAGTTAATTCACTGTTGGATTCATTAATATCTTGGAAATCACCTGTTCCAAGCATGCAGTGAAAAGATAAGCGTCCTCTCTCTTCTGGGATGTGGGTGAGCAAAGTTCAGAGTGAGATTTCTGCTAAAAGTTGTTGGTGGCTTAAACCTCAAGACTGACTTCCCTTTCTGCTAGGGAGAGAAGGGGTCAGGGTGGATGTACACTTATTGGGATGGATTTTGCACAGCATATGAAGTTTTTCCTTCATGTTATATACTTTGCCAGATGGACAGATATCAGAAGCCACAATATTAAAAGCATCCCTACTATCTTCAGCTGATCCACTCCTGCTAAGGGCTGATCTCTTACCAAACCCTGTATGACTTCATGCCCCTTAATTTTATGATCCTGCTGATGCTCATGACATGGTGAAGAAATTGTTTGCTATGGAGTTTAAAAGTAGGGGAAAAAAAAGAGTCATCAAACAGGCTCTTTCGGGCACAGATGGAGAAAAGACAACAAGCTTGAAAGTCTTGTAGTATTTTACTGCACAAAAATAAAAATAAAATTATTAGATAAAGAGGTAAGTCTCTAAAACTTAAAATTTCCCATAATACAATGCAGTTTTCCTCATGCTTAGGAGAGACACATTAACAGTACTCCTAAAAGATCTTAGAATAATTAGCCATCAGGGAAAGGCAAAGCTAAAGCACATTTGATGAAGCACTTTACACATTCCAGAGTAATCACAATAAAAGGATTGATAATGATGTGTTGTTAAGGGAGTGAGAAAGTCAGAAGCTTTATTCACCACTCTTAATAATAAGGTAAGCTGCTTCCACTGGTCTGAAAATGATCTGGAACTTCTTCAGAAAGTTAAATATGGAGTTAACAATCCACCTCTTCCAATTCTACTTACAAACTCAAGATGAATAAAAAAGTTGTCCACCAATGATTTGTACATGAATGTTCATATAATGTTCATATTATATATAATGTTCATATTATATATATGAATCTTATTCATATTAGTCAAAAAGTGAAAATGACCATGCAGGTCTGTAATCTAGCTACACAAGAAGCTGAGGCAGGAGGATCACAAATTCAGGGACAGCCTCGGCAAATTTGCAAGATCCTGTCTCAAAACAAAATTTTTAGAAGGGTTGGGCTTTGACTTAGTGGTAGAACATTGTTTAGTGTGCAGGACGCTCCGGGTTCAATCTGCAGTATGACACCCACACAGACACAAAGTAAAAATTACTATCCAGTGGGAAATGAACAAAGAAATGTGGCATTTTTATAAGATGGAAATCAGTCACAATGAGGAGGAATAAACTAAAATACTAATACAAGCTACAATATAACTGAAAATTGCAAACATCCTAAGTGAAAGGAGTCAGATAAAAAGGCGTATATGGTATTACTTCATTAAAAATATTCACAAAACTCGAGTGTATACATGGGTCTTTCCACATGTGAAGAAGAAACACAGAAATGGTGTTTATTTAAAACTTAGAATCGAGATCCATTAGAAAAATGCAAGTCAAAGTCACATTGCACATAGCACTTCACATTCACTAGTGTTGGCTAGAGCTGCAATATTGGGGGAAAGGAGATTGTCTGCTTTTGGTATAAGCTTTCTTTGGAGAGAAAAGTAATAAAAATATTCTGAAATACCTGCGGATTAGAGAACCCAGGTGAAGTCACAATGTGTCACATACTTAGCACAGTGTGCTTTTCCTGGTTGGAGGGGCACCACAGTGGTCATGAGACACTGTGTATTGAGACAGCGCTCTTGTAATTGCTGCTGAAGAGTTCACATATTTCTCCAACTAAGACATTTTCTAGAATGAAACCATTATCTAGTTCTAATCTCACTATACAATCTTTCTCCCAGCCAGCTTCCTCAGGGCACTCTGGACCTCGTTGCTTCTCAAGCTGTGAATGATGGGCTTCAACATGGGTCTCACCACACAGAAGAGCACAGAGACCAGGTTATTCATGTACAGCCTTCTCTGGGCCTGTCATAGTGGAAGTTGGCTGTTCCATAGAAGACCACCACGACAGTGATGGGGGACGCACAGGTGGAGAAGGCCTTCCTCCTGCCCTAGGCAGAGGGAATCTCAAGGATGGCCGCCATGATGAGTGCATAGGAGCCTGCAGTGAAAAGGCAGGGGCTCAGGCCAATGGTGGCACTGACAACGTGGAGCGCAGACTCGTTGACAGAGGTGTCTGAGCAGGAGAGCTTCAGGAGCAATGGGGTGTCACAGAGAAAGTGGCTGATCTGGTGGGGCCCACACAGAGTGAGTGTGATGGCCAGCATCGTGTGGTGACCAAATTCACCAGCCCACACAGCCAGGACCCAGTCACCAGGCCAACACAGACCTTCACACTCATGATGACTGGGTACTGAGGAGGACAGCAGGTGGCCACACAGCAGTCATACTGGCCACACAGCCAGTAAGAAGCCTTCTGTGCCAGCACTTGTCACCAAGAAGAAGATCTCGAAAAGGCAGCCCTCATAAGAAATGGCCTTCTTCTCCAAGAAGAAGTTCACCAGCAGTACTATGAGGGTGGTGGATGTGTAGCAGACGTTCAAGAAGCTTAAATTGCTGAGGAAAAAGTACATTGGAGTGTGGAAAGCAGGACTGACACTCGAGGCCAGTATTATGAGCATGTTCCCCAGGAGAGTGGTCAGGTAAATAACCAGAAAGAGCAAGAAGAACCAGCCCTGTAGATTGGAGTGGTTGGAAAATCCCAAGAAGATGAATTCAGTGACAAATGACTGATTGCTCATTTCCAATGTTGTCATAGCTACAAAACAGAGAAAAAGAGACCATGATGAGAATGGACTGAGTGCACCCCAAACAGGCTTGTTAATCTGCAGCAACATGGCAAATAATATCGAATGAAAAGCAGCCTGAAGACTGATAACCTGTGGGACTGGTGTCAGGAAATCAGACCTATGGACCCGCACACATTTGTAGGGGTGATGGTGGGTGGGAGTAACCAGAGAATTGCTAGAAGCCAACAGAAAGCCATTCGACCTCATCATGGTGTGAAGTCATTTCTCACTGTCTCAGTAATCCCTGTTTCCAGTTGTCCTTTTATGTAAACATAGAATTTTTGGAGAAGTTTATTTTCATTGCAAATGTTAAGAAAAAAATTTACAAAGCAGAGTCATCATCTGCAAAAGCAGTCGGTGTTGCCTTCATTGTTTTCCAATGTAGAGTTTTTTCTCATTTTACATCAATCTTGATCTCTGTGTTCAGAAAGGCAGAAGTTAACTATTCCTGTACAATGCTGAAATTATCAGGGCCAGAGCAAAATAGAGGAAAGAAGTTGATGAAGTGGGGTTGGACTGGCTATCTTAAGTATACAGGGAAGATCAGTGGAGTAGAAGGAGAATGAGAGGGCGGAGAGGTTTTGGAAGGGAGGAAATGTGAAAGGTCTTACGCAGTTCATGTTATGTGCACCTGGAAGTCTACCAAAGGCGACTGCACCTGTATGTATATGTAGAAAGCACCAGTCAGAAATTAACAGATAAATGACCCAAAAAATTATCAGTAGAGAAAGGAGAATGGGGGCGGGAAGGGGAGGGAGATGGGGGGTTGGGACTAAATGGAGTAAATCAGATTCCATGCACGTGGGATCTTTTCCAAATCTACCCAACTTCTAAGTATAACTATTATCCTCTAATAAAAAAATTAAGAAAATGACATGATCCTATTAGCAAAGAGTGAGATTTGAATTCTTCTTGACCTATTTGTATACCTTTAATTTCTTTCTTTTGTCCAATGGCTCTGGCAAATTCAAGGATGAAGTTGAATAGAAGTGGTGAAAGAGGGGGCACACTGTCTTCTTCCAGTTTTTAGAGTGAATGCTTTCAACCTTTCTCCACTTAGAATGATGCTGCCTTGGGTTTAGCATAGATAGCTTTTACAATGCTTTCACAAAGTTCCTTCTGTCCCTAGTGTTTCTACTGTTTTGACAGGTAGGAGTGCTATATTTTGTTAAATGCTTTTTCTGCATCTATTGAGATGATCAATAAACTTACATCTCTCTTAAATAAACTTAATCTCTCCCCTTTGGCTAAACATTCAGATCATCTCCAGTCCTATAAATATTTTAATGAACATTTTCCTACATAAACATATGTGACCATTTCGAATTATCTCTTCAGGATAAAATTTAAATCTGACATAAAAGAATTTGTTGTGCAGTTTCTATTTAAAACTAGCTCATGGGAGACATTATATTAAGTGAAATGAGCCAGACACATAAAAAGAAATAGCAGTTTTTCACTTCTTTGTGGAAGCTAAAAAGTTGATCTCAGAGAAGTAGAGAGTAGATCGGTGGTTATTGGAGCCTGGGAGAGAATCACAAAAATCATTGTGAGTCTGATTTCTCAAAGACGCATGTGAAGGACTGCCTGAAACATGCCCTCTGAGTGTGGTCTTTAAAAAAAAATAAGAGTGGACTTCTAACAGGGTCCTCAGAATATCTCTCTTCTCTCCTCAGTGGGCAGCAGGAGCTCCATGGGTCTGGCTGCCTAGGAGCTAGCTGTGGAGTGCAAATGGGCAGGACCAGGACAGCTGGATAATCTCAATAATCACTAGTAGACTGCATTCTAGGTTAGGGCAGGCTGGAAACAGGCCATACAGAAGGAAATGTCTTGAGCTCTGAAAATGACAGAATCTGTGGTTTTAGGAAATGGTTGTGGGTCCAATCCACTCATAACACCTACTCCCTGGGTCAGTCCACGGTTGCCACAGTTACCACAGGCCTGACCAGATCAATCCGGAGGGGGAGATGCACTCTGGCCTCCTGGCTTGGAGGTTTGGTCTGGGGTCAGCTGACCCATTGCTGCTGGCGTGAGATGAGGTGGGACGCCGAGGTGGAAGGGAACAAGGGGGGAAGGGTCCCTAGATCATGGCAGCCAGAAGTTTGAGGCGGGGGAGGGGACAGGAGGAGACAGTTTGCAGGGGACAAGATGTGATTCCCCAGGGCATGTCCCTGGCCACACTCCACCTGCCCACACTCCTCTCAGTACAGTGGGCCTTTCAGATAATTAACCCATAAAATGGATGGATCCACAGATTAGGTCACAAGTCTCACAGTCTAATCATTTCACCTCTGAACACTGCTACTGTGGCTGACCATGAGCTTTTGGTGGGCGGATACCTTATTTCTAAGCCATAATAGTACCTACAGTCCATGTGCTTTGGTTAGAATTCCTTCATGTAGTCTGGGAGAGTAATCGGGTGCCAAAACAAGATTAAAAGGAAATATCTGGTAACTAAAGATGTGGCATTTGGAGCTTGGAGAAAAGCTCTGAAGAGGAGCCCTGGGTGGAGCACTTTAAAGTCCTGGTGACGAGGACACAAGAGGGGACCTGGTCTGTGGGGTAGCTGAGAGGCAGTGGGATCACTCATTAAAAAATAAAAAAAAAATGAGAAGGAGCATGTCTGGGGAGAGGAAATGAGGAAAGGAGGTTGGGCCTGGAGTCTGGGTACCTGCGGGGTCTCCCTGAGGAGATTCCAGGAGGCAGCAAGACAGGATCCCAGGAGATAGGCCTGGGAGTCATGGCTTAGAGTGACTGTGGAAGTCACAGGTGCTCATAAAGTCAAAAGAGAGCAGGGTGAAGAGAGAGGGCCTGATGGACTGTGCAGAAAAGAAAGTGTCCAGAAGGAGGCTCACCAGCTATCAGTAATCATTCTGAAAAACAGTGTCAAATATCTGCTCTCTGTACCAGGCCTTCTGCACCCCAGTCTAAAATCTCTGCTCTCTATACCAGTCCTTCTGCACCCCAGTCTCTAACCTCTGTTCGCTGCAACAATCCTTCTCCAATTCAGTCTCCAAGTTCTCCTCTCTGTAACACTCCTTGTTCACCCCAGTCGCGAATATCTGCTCTCTGCAACACTCCTTCTGCACCTCAGTCTGAAAACTCTGATCTCTGCAACAATCATTCTGAACCCCAGTCTCCAACCACGGCTCTCTGTAACAGTCCTTCTACACCTCAGTCTCCAAACTCTTCTCTCTATAATATCCTTCTGCACAACAGTCTCCAAACTGTAATATCTGTAACAGGCCTGCTGCACCCCAGTCTCCAACCTCTGCTCCCTGCAAGAATCCTTCTGCACCCCAGTCTCGGAGTTCTGCTCTCTGAAAGAGTCTTTCTGCAACACACTCTCGAACATCTGCTCTCTGCAACAGTCCTTCTGAACGTAAGTCTGAAAACTCTGCTCTCTTCAACAATCATTCTGCAACCCAGTCTCATAACTCTGCTCTCTGTAACATTCCTTCTGCACCTCGGTCTTCAAACTCTGCTCTATATAATATCAATCTGCACCTCAGTCTATAAACTGTGCTATCTGTAACAGTCCTTCTTCATCCCAGTCTCCAAACTCTACTCTCTGTAACAGGCCTTCAGCACCCCAGTCTCCAACCTCTGCTCTCTTTAATAGGCCTTCTTCACCCCAGTCTCCAACTTCTTCTCTCTGAAACGATCATTCTGCACCTCAGTCTTCAACATCTGCTCTCTGCAACAGTCCTTCTGCCCTCAGTCTCCAACCTCTGCTCTCTGTAAGATCCTTCTGCACCCAAGGATACAACCTCTGCTCTCTGTAACAAACCTTCTGCACCCCAGTCTCTAACCTCTGCTCTCTGTAACATTTCTTCTGCACCCCAGTCTCCAACCTGTGCTATCTGTAACTGTCTTTCTGCACCCCAGTCTTTAACCTCTGCTCTTTGTAAGACCATTCTTCAACTCTGTCGCCAACCTCTACTCTCTGCAATGATACTTCTGCACCCCAGTCTTCAAACTCTGCTCTCTGTAACAGTTTTTCTGCACCTCAGTCTCTAACCTCTGCTATCTCTAACAATCTTTCTGCACCTCAGTATCCAACCTCTGCTCTCTGTAATGATCCTTCTGCACCTCAGTCTTCAACCAATGCTCTCTGTAACAGGCCTTCTGCAGCGCAGTCTCCAACCTCTGCTCTCTGTAACAGTTCTTCTGCACCTCATTCTCCAAGCTCTACTCTCTGTAACAGTCCTGCTGCACCCAAATCAAAACTCTTCACTCTGTAACAATCCTTCTGAACCCCAGTCTTAAAACTCTGCTCTCTTTAACAGTTCTTCTGAACCAGAATCTCCAAACTCTGCTCTCTGTAACACTTTTTATGCACCCCAGTCTCCATCCTCTGCTCTCTGTAAGAATCCTTCTGCACTCCAGTTTCCAACCACTGTTTTCTGTAAAAGTCCTTCTGCACCTCAGTCTCCAAACTCTGCTCTTTGTAACGATCCTTCTGCACCTCAGTCTCCAACCTCTGCTCTCTATAACAGTCCTTCTGTGCCGCAGTCTCCAAACTCTTCTCTCTGTAACGGTCCTTCTGCACCCCAATTGCCAAACTCTTCTCTTTGTAATAATCCTTCTGCCCCTCAGACTACAACTTATGCTGTCTGTAAAAGTCCTTCTGCACCTCAGTCTGAAACCTCTGCTCTCTGCAACAATTCTTCTGTACCCCAGTCTTCGAACTGTGCTATCTGTAACAGTCCTTCTGCACCCCAGTCTCAGACCTCTGCTCTCTGTAAAAGGCCTTCTGCACTTCAGTTTCCAAACTCTGCTCTCTGTAACAGGCCTTCTGCACTCCAGTCTCCAACCTCTTCTCTCTGCAACACTTTTCTGAATCTCAGTTTCCAAACACTACTCTCTGCAATAGTCTTTCTGCACCCTAGTCTCCAACCTCTGCTCTCTGTAAGATTCTTCTTCGCCTCAGTCTCTAACCTCTGCTCTCTGGAACAGTCCATATGCACCCCAGTTTCCAACCTCTGCTCTCTGTAACAATTTTCTGCACCTAAATCTCCAACCTCAGCTCTCTTCATCGTTCCTTCTGCACCCCAGTCTCCAAACTCTCTTCTCTGCTACAGTCCTTCTGCACCCCAGTCTCCAACCTCTGCTTTCTGTATCAGTTCTTCTGTACCCTAGTCTCCAACCTGTGCTCTCTGTCACTGTCCTTCTGCACCCCAGTATCCAACATCTGCTCTCTGTAAGTATCGTTCTCCACCAAAGTCTCCATCCTCTGCTATCCTCAACGATCATTCTGCACCTCAGTCTCCAAACTCTGCTCTCTGCAACGATCCTTCTGCACCCCAGTCTTCAACCTTTGCTCTGTGTAACAGTCCTTATGCAGCTCAGTCTCCAACCTATACTCTCTCTAAGATTCTTTTGCACACCAGTCGACAATATCTGCTCTCTGAAATGATCCTTTAGATTCCCAGTCTCCAAACTCTGCTCTCTGTAACAGTCCTTCTGTAAAGCAATATCCAAACTCTGCTCTCTGTAAAGGTCCTACTACACCCCAGTCTTCAACCTCTAATTTCTGTATTAGTCCTTCTGCACCCCAGTCTCCAAACTCTGCTCTCTGTAAAAGTTCTTCTGCACACCAATCTCCAAACACTGCTCTCTGTAATACACCTTCCGCACTCCAGTTTCCTCCCTCTGATCTCTGTAACATTTCGTCTGGACAGCAGTCTACAACCTCTGCTCTCTACAACGTTCTTTCTGCTCCTCAGTCTCCAAACTCTACTCTCTGTAAACGTCCTTCTGCACTTCAGTCACCAAACTCTGCTTTTTGTAAGATCCTTCTGCAACACATTCTCCAAACTCTGCTCTCTGTAACAGTCCTTCTGCACCCGAGTCTCCAAACTCTTCTTACTGTCACAAGACTTCGGCACACCAGTCTTATAACTCTGCTCTCTTTAACAGGCCTTCTGAACCCAACTCTCCCATATCTCCTCTCTGCAATGGTCCTTCTGCACCCCAGTCTCCAAACTCTGCTCTCCGTATCAGTCCTTCTTTACCACAGTCTCAAACCTCTTCTCTCTGTAACGGTCCTTCTGCACCCCAATTGCCAACTGCTTCTTTCTGTAATAGTCCTTCTGCCCCTCAGACTACAACTAATGCTCTCTGTAAAGATCCTTCTGCACCTCAGTCTCAAACCTCTGCTCTCTGCAACAATTTTTCTGCACCTCAGTTTCCAACCTCTGCTCTCTGTAATAGTCCTTCTGCACCTGTCTCCAACCTCTGCTCTCTTTACCGATCCTTCTGTACCTCAGTCTCCAACCTCTGCTCTATATAACAGTCCTTCTGCAACTCAGTCTTCAACATCTGCTTTATGTAATAGGCCTTCTGCACCACAGTCTCCAGTCTCTGCTCTCTGTAACAGTTGTTCTGCACCCAAGTCTCGAAACTCTGCTCTCTGTAACAGTCCTTCAGCAACCGAGACTACAATCTCTGTTCTCTGTAACAATCCTTCTGCACCCCAGTCTCCAACCTCGGCTCTCTGTACAGTTCTTCTGCACCACAATCTCCAAACTCTGCTCTCTGTAACACTAATTCTGCACCCCAGTCTCCATCCTCTGCTCTCTGCAACAGTCCTTCTGCACCTCAATCTCCAATCTCTGCTCTCTGTAACAATCCTTCTTCACCTCTCTCTCCAACGTCTGCTCTCTATAACAGTCTTTTTGCACCCCAGTCTTCGACATCTTCTCTCTGCAACGGTCCTTCTGCACCCAAGACTCAAAACTCTGCTCTCTGTATCAGTCCTTCTGTACCACAGTCTCCAACCTCTTCTCTCTATAATGGTTCTTCTTCACACCAATTGCCAAACTCTGCTTTCTGAAAAAGTCCTTCTGCACCTCAGACTTCAACATCTGCTCTCTGTAACAGTCCTTCTTAGCCTCAGTTTGAAACCTCTGCTCTTTGCAACAATCCTTCTGAACCCCAGTCTCCAAATTGTGCTATCTATAAAAATCCTTCTGCACCCCAGTCTCCAACATCTGCTCTCTGTAACAGGTGTTCTGCAACCCAGTCTCCAAACAGTGCTCTCTGTAACAGGCCTTCTGCACCGCAGTCTCCAACCTCTGCTCTCTGCAAAAGTCCTTCTACACCAAAGTCTTCAACCTCTGCTCTCTCCAACGATCATTCTACATCCCAGTCTCATTGTCTGTTCTCTGTAAGATCCTTCTGCACGCCATTCTTCAAACATTGCTCTCTGAAAAAGTCATTCTGCACCTCAGTCTCCAACCTCATCTCTCTGTAACGGCCCTTCTGCACCCCAGTATCCAACCTCTCTTCTCTGCAGCTGTCCTTCTGTACCTCAGGCTAAAAATTCTGTTCTCTGTAAAAGTCCTTCTGCAACGCAGTCTCTAAACTCTACTTTCCGTTTCAGTTATTCTGCACCCCAGTCTAAAACCTCTGCTCTCTGTATCAGTCCTTCTGCACCCCAGTGTCCAACCTCTGCTCTCTACAAAAGTCCTTCTATATGCCAGTCTCCAACATCTGCTCTCTGCAACGATCCTTCTGCATCCCAGTCTCCAATGTCTGCTCTCTATAACAGTCCTTCTACACCACAGTCTCCAACCTCTGCTCTCTGCTAAAGTCTTTTTAATCTCAGTCTCCAACCTCTGCTCTCTGCAACACTTCTTCTGCACCCCAGTCACCAACCTGTGCTCTCTGTAACTATCCTACTGCACCCACGTCTCCAAACTCTGCTCTCGGTAGCAATCCTTCTGCACCTCAGTCTCCAACCTCTGCTAAAGGCAAAGATTTTTCTGCATCCCAGTCTCCAACCTCTGCTCTCTGTAACAGTCCTTCTGAACATCAGTTTCCAACCTCTGCTCTCTTTAACGATCCTTCTGCTCCTCATCTCCAAACTCTACTCTCTGTAACAGGCCTTCTGCACCACAGTCTCCAAACTCTGATCTCTGTAACAGTTCCTCTGATCCCCAATCTCCAAACTCTGCTCTCTGTAACACTCCTTCTGCACCCCAGTCTCCATCCTCTGCTCTCTCTAAGAATTTTTTGACACCCCTGTCTCCAAACTCTCTTCTGTGTAAAAGTCCTTCTGCACCTCAGTCTCAAACATCTGCAATCTCTAACGGTCCTTCTGCACCCCAGTCTCCAAATTCTACTCTCTGAAACGGTCCTTCTGCACCTCAGTCTCCAAACTCTGCTCTCTCTAACAGTCCTTCTGCACCCCAGTCTCCAACATCTGCTCGCTGCAACGGTCCTTCTGCACCCCAGTCTACAAACTCTGCTCTCTGTAAGAATCCTTCTGCACCCCAGTCTCCACCCTCTGTTCTCTGCAACAGTGCTTCTGCATCACGGTCTTCAAACTTTGCTCTCTGTAAAAGTCCTTCTCTTCTGGAGTCTCCAAACTCTTCTCTCTGTAACGGTCCTTCTTAACCCCAGTCTTCAACCTCTGCTTTGTGTATCAGTTTTTCTGCACCCCAGTCTCCAACTACTGCTCTGTGTATCAGTCCTTTTGCACCTCAGTCTCCAACCTCTTTTCTCTGCCGCAGTCTTTTTACACCCCAGGAACCAAACTCTGCTCTGTGTAACGATCCTTCTGCACCTTAGTTTCCAACCTCTGCTCTCTGCAACGATACTTCTGCACCTTAGTTTCCAACCTCTGCTCTCTGCAACGATACTTCTGCACCTTAGTTTCCAACCTCTGCTCTCTGCAACGATACTTCTGCACCCCAGTCTCGAACCTCTGTTCTCTACAACAGTCCTTCTGCACCCCAGTGTCCAACATCTGCTCTCTGCAACGATTCTTATTTTCCCCAGGTTCTAACTTCTGCTCTCTGCAATGGTCCTTCTGCACCCCAGTTTCCGACCGCTGCTCTTTGTAACTGTCCTTCTGCACCTAAGTCTCCAAACTCTGCTCTCTGCAACAGTCCTTCTGCACCCCAGTCTCCAACCTCTGCTCTCAGTAACAGATTTTCTACACCCTAATCTCCAAACTCTGCTCTCTGTTACACTCCTCCTGCACCCCAGTCTCCACCCTCTGATCTCTGTAACATTCCTTCTGGACCTCAGACTCCAACCTCTGCTCTCTACAAAAGTCCTTCTGCTCCTAAGTCTCCAAACTCTGCTCTCTGCAACAGTCCTTCTGCACCCCAGTCTCTAACCTCTGCTCTTGGTAACAGTTTTTCTGCACCCCAATCTCCAAACTATGCTCTCTGTAACACTCCTTCTGCACCCCAGTCTCTATACTCTGATCTCTGTAACAATCATTCTGGACCTCAGTCTTCAACCTCTGCTCTCTACAACAGTCCTTCTGCTCCTAAGTCTCCAAACTTTACTCTCTGTAAAAGTCCTTCTGCACCTCAGTCTCCAAAATCTGCTCTCGGTATGATCCTTCTGCAACCCATTCTTAAAACTCTACTCTATGTAACAGTCCTTCTGCACCCCAGTGTCCAACATCTGCTCTCTGCAACGATCCTTATTCTCCCCAGGTTCCAACTTCTGCTCTCTTCAATGGTCCTTCTGCATCCCAGTTTTCGACCGCTGCTCTTTGTAACAGTCCTTCTGCACCTAAGTCTCCAAACTCTGCTCTCTGCAAAAGTCCTTCTGCACACCAGTCTCCAACATCTGCTCTCGGTAACAGTTTTTCTGCATCCCAATCTCCAAACTCTGCTCTCTGTTACACTCTTTCTGCACCCCAGTCTCCACCCTCTGATCTCTGTAACAATCCTTCTGGACCTCAGTCTCCAAACTCTGCTCTCTACAACAGTCCATCTGCTACTTATTGTCCAACCTCTACTCTCTATAAAAGTCCTTCTGCACCTCAGTCTCCAAAATCTGTTCTCTGTAAGACCCTGCTGCAACCCATTCTTAAAACTCTGCTCTCTCTAACAGTTTTTATGCACCCCAGTCTCCAAACTCTGCTTTCTGTAACAGGCCTTCTGCACCCCAGTCTTCAACCTCTGCTCTCTGTAACAGGCCTTCTGCACCCCAGTCTCCAACCTGTGCTCTCTTCAATGATCCTTCAGCACCCCAGGATCCAATATCTACTCTTTGCAACAGTCCTTCTGCACCTCAGTCTGAAAACTCTGCTCTCTGCACCAATCGTTCTGCACCCCAGTTTCCAAACTTTGCTCTCTGTAACAAAACTTCTTAACCTCAGACTCCAAAATGCTCTCTATAAGATCCTTCTGCAACCCAGTCTCGAAACTGTGTTATATGTAACAGTGCTTCTGCATCCCAGGCTCAAAACTCTGCTCTCTATAACAGACCTTCTGCACCCCACTCTTCAAACTCTGCACACTTTAACAGGCTTTCTGCAACCCAGTCTCCAACCTCTTCTCTCTGAAACGATTCTTCTTCACCTCAGTCTCCATCCTCTGCTCTCTGCAACAGTCCTTCTGCACCCAAGTCTCCAACCTCTGCTCTCTGTAAAAATCCTTCTGCACCTCAGTCTCCAAATTCTGCATTCTGCAACGGTTCTTCTGCACCTTAGTCACCAACCTCTATTCGCTGCATCAGTCCTTCTACAACTAAGTCTCCAACCTCTGCTCTCTATAACAGTCCTTCTGTACCGCAGTATCCAACCTCAGCTCTCTGTAACGGTCCTTCTGCACCCTAGTCTCCAATGTCAGCTATCTGTATCAGTTCTTCTTCACCCCAGTCTCCATCCTCGGCTCTCAGTAACAGTCCTTCTGCACCCCAGTCTCAAACTTCTGCTCTCTGCAACATTTCTTCTGCACCCCAGTCTCCATCTGTGCTCTCTGTAATGATCTTTCTGCATCACAGTCTGAAACCTCTGCGCTCTGCAATGATCCTTCTGCCCCTCAGTCTCCAACCTCTGCTCTCTGCAATGATCCTTCTGCACCCCAGTCTCCAAACTCTGTTTTCTGTAGGAGTCCTTCTGCACCTCTGTGTCAAACCTCTGCTCTCTATAACAATCCTTCTGCATCTCAGTCTCCAAACTCTGCTCTCTGTAACAGTCCTTCTGCAATTCAGTATCAAAACTCTGCTCTTTGTATAAGTCCTTCTGCAATTCAGTATCAAAACTTCGCTCTCTGTAATAGTGTTCTGCACCCCAGTCCCAAACCTCTGCTCTCTGTAACAATCTTTCTGCATCTCAGTTTCCAATGTCTGCTCTCTGTACGAGGTCTTCTGCACCCCAGTCTCCAAACTCTACTCTCTGTAACAGGTTTTCTGAACCCCTGTCTCCAACCTCTTCTCTCTATAACGGTCCTTCTGCACCCCAGTCTCCAAACTTTTCTCTCTGCAATGATCCTTCTGCACCTCAGTCTCCAAGTTCTGCTCTCTGTAACAGTCCTTCTGAACCCCAGTATCCAAACTCTGCTCTCTGTAAAAGTCCTTCTGCACCTCTGTCTCCAAACTTTGCTCTTTTTAATGGTCCTTCTGCACCCCAGTATTTAACCTCTGCTCTCTGTAACAATCCTTCTGCACCCCAGTCTCCAACCTTTGCTCTCTGTAACAGGCCTTCTGCACCCCAGTCTTCAACCTCTGCTCTCTGTAACAGGCCTTCTGCACCCCAGTCTCTAACCTGTGCTCTCTGCAACGATCCTTCAGCACCCCAGGATCCAATATCTGCTCTGTGAAACAGTCCTTCTCAAACTCAGACTCCAACCTCTGCTCTCTGTAACAGTCCTTCTAAGCCTCAGTCTGAAACCTCTGATCTCTGCAACAATCCTTCTACACCCCAGTCTCCAAACTGTGATATCTGTAACAATCCTTCTGCACACAAGTCTTCAACCTCTTCTCTATACCTGGTCTTCTGCACCTCAGTCTCCAAACTCTGCTCCCTGCAACAGTCCTCCTGCACCGCAGTCTAAAAACTCTGTTCTCTGCAACGATCCTTCTGCACCCCAGTCTCCCACCTCTTATCTCTGTAACAGTCCTGCTATACTTCAGTCTCCAACCTCTGCTCTCTGTAAGATCCTTCTACAACCCTGTCTTCAAACCCTGCTTTCTGTGACATTCCTTCTGCTCCCCAGTCTCCAACCTCTGCTCTCTGTAACAGGTCTTTTACACCCCATTATCCAACCTCTTCTCTCTGTAACAGTGCTTCTGCACCTCAGTATACAAACTCTTCTCTCGACAACAGTCCTTCTGCAAGCCAGTCTTCAACATCTGCTCTCTGCAAAATTCCTTCTGCACCTCAGTTTGAAAACTCGATTCTCTGCAACAATCCTTCTGCACCCTAGTCTCCAACATCTGCTCTCTGTAACAGTCCTGCTGCACCTTGGTCTACACCCTCTGCTCTCTGTAAGATCCTTGTGCAACCTTGTCTAAAAACTCTGCTCTCTGTAACAGTTCTTTTGCAACCTAGTCTCAAACCTCTGCTCTCTGTAACAGGCCTTTTGCACCCCAATCTCCAACCTCTACTATCTGTAACAGTACTTTTGCACCTCAGTCTCCAACCTATGCTCTCAGCAACGATTCTTCTGCACCTCAGTCTCCAAACTCTTCTCTCTGTAACAGTCCTTCTGCTCCCCAGTCTCTAACCTCTGCTGTCTGCAACGTTCCTTCTGCACCCCAGTCTCCAACCTCTGCTCTCTGCAACGATCCTTCTGCACCCCAGTCTCCAACATCTGCTCTATGCAACAGTCCTTCGGAATCCCTGTCTCCAACCTACTCTCTGTAATATCCTTCTGCACCACAGTTTCAAAACTCTGCTCCCAGTAACATTCCTTCTCCACCACAGTCTCCAACCTCTGCTTTCTGCAACGGTACTGCTGCAACTGAGTCTCCAACCTCTGTTCTCTGTAACAATCCTTCTTCTCATCTCCAATCTCTTCTCTATAACAGTCCTTCTGCACCTCAGTCCCCAAACTCTGCTCTCTGCAAAAGTACTTCTGAACCCCTGTCTCCAACCTCTGCTCTCTGTAAGATCCTTCTGCACCCTAGTCTCCAAACTCTGCTATCTGTAACAGTCCTTCTACACCTCAGTCTCCAACCTCTGCTCTCTGCAACAGTCCTTATACACCCCATTCTCTAACCTCTGTTCTCTGCAACAGTCATTCTGAACCATATTTTCCAACATCTGCTCTCTGGAACAGTCCTTCTCTACCCTAGTCTCCAACGTATCCTCACTGTAACAGTCTTTCTGTACTGCAATCTCCAAACTCTGCTCTCTCTAACGGTCTTTCTGCACCACAGTCTGCAACCTCTGCTCTCTGTATCAGTACTTCTGCACCCCAGTCTCTACCATCTGCACTCTGAAACAGTAATTCTTAACCACAGTCTTCAACCCCTGCTCTCTGTAACAGGCCTCCTGTACTGCGGTCTCCAAAGTCTGCTCTCTGTAGTTTTCATTCTGCACCACAGTCTCTAACCTTTGCTTTCTCTATCAGTCCTTCTGCACCAAGTCTCTAATCTGTGATCTCAATAACACTCCTGCATCTCAGTCTCCAAACTCTGCTCTCTGCAACACTCTTTCTGCACCCAGTCTCCAAACTCTGCTATCTCCAACAATCCTGTTTCACCCCAGTCTCCAACCTCTGCTAACTGAAACAGTCCTTCTGCACCCCAGTCTCCAACATATGCTCTCTTTAACAATCCTTCTGTAACCTCAGTCTCCAACCTCTACTCTCTGTAACAGTCGTTCTGCACCTCAGTCTCCAACCTCTGCTCTGTGTAAGATCTTTCTGCAACCCAGTATCCAAACTCTTTCCTCTGTAACAGTCCTTCTGCACCCTTTCTCCAAACTCTTCTGTAACAGGCCTTCTGCACCCCCTTCTCCAATATCTGTTCTCTGTAACAGTCCTTTCGCACCACAGTCTCAAACCTCTGCTCTCTACAACGATCTTTCTTCACCCCAGTCTCCAACGTCTGCTCTCTGAAACAGTCCTTCTGCACCCAAGTCTCCAACAACTGCTCTCTGCAACAGTCGTTCTGCACCTCAGTCTAAAAATTCTGTGCTCTGCAATAATCCTTCTGCACCCCAGTCTCCAAACTCTGCTCTCTGTAACAGTCCTTCTGCAACCCAGTCTAAACCTCTGCTTTCTGTAACAGTTTTTCTATACCACAGTCTCCAAACTCTGGTCTCTGTAACAGTCCTTCTGCACCCCAATTTTTAACCTCTGCTTTCTGTAACAGTCTTTCTGCACCTCAGTCTCAAATCTCTGCTCTCTATAGCAGTCCTTCAGCACCCCAGCCTTCAAAATCGGCTCTCTCCCATGATCTTTCTTAACCCCTGTCTCCAACCTTTGATCTCTGCAACAGTTCTTCTGCACCTCAGTCTCCAAATTCTGCTCTCTGTAAAATCCATCTGAACCCCAGTCTCCAAAGTCTGCTCTCTGCAACAGTCCTATTGCAACACAGTCTCCAATCTCTGCTCTCTGTACCACTCTTTCAGGACCCCAGTCTCCAAACTCTGCTCTCTGTAACAGTCTTTCTGCACCTCAGTCTCCAACATCTGCTCTCTGCAACAGTCCTTCTGCACTCCAGTCTCCAACCTCTGATCTCTGCAACAGTTCTTCTGAATCCCACTCTGGAACCTCTGCTCTCTGCAACAGTCCTTCTGAACCCCAGTCTCCAAACTCTGCTCTCTGATACGATCCTTCTGGACCCCAGTCTCCAACCTCTGCTCTCTGTAACAGTCCTTCTGCACCACAGTCTCCAAAATCTGGTGTCTGTAAGATCATTCTGCACTCCAGTTTCCAAACTCTGCTCTCTGTAACATTCATTCTTCAACCCAGTCTTTAAACTCTGCTTTCTGAAAGTGTCCTGTGGCTCCCCAGTCTCCAACCTCTGTCCTCTGCAACAATCCTTCTGCTCCCCAGTCTAAAACATCTTCTCTTTGTAACAGTCCTTCTATACCTCAGACTCCAAACTCTACTCTCCTTAACGGGCCTTCTGCACTCCAGTCTTTAAACTCTGCTATCTGTATCAGTCTTTCTGAACCTGAGTCTAAAACCTCTGCTCTATATATCTATCCTTCTGCACCTCAGTCTGCAACCTATGCTGTCTGTAACAGTTTTTCTATACCGCAGTCTCCAAACTCTGGTCTCAGTAAGTGTCCTTCTACACCCCAATTTCCAACCTCTGTTTTCTTTAAGAGTCCTTCTGCACCTCATTCTCCAAACTCTGCTCTTTATAACAGTCTTTCTACACTTCAGTCTCCAACCTCTTCTCTCTGTAACAATTCTTCTGCACGTCAGTCTGACACCTCTGCTCTCTACAGGATCCTTCTGCACCCCAGTTTCCTACCTCTGATTTCTGTAATAGTCCTTCTGCACCTCAGTCTCCAAATTCTGCTCTCTGTAAGATCCTTCTGCACCCCAGTATCCAACCTCTGCTCTCTGTAACAGTACTTCTGCATCCAAATCTCCAACCTCTGCTCTCTGTTACAGGACTTCCGCACCTCATTCTCCAACATCTGCTCTCTGTAACAGTCCTTCTGCACCCCAGTCTCCAATCTCTGCACTCTACAACAGTCTTTCTGCACCCTAGTTACCAACATCTGCTCTGTGCAACAGTCCTGTACCTCAGTCTCCAACATCTGCTTTCTGCAACAGTTATTCTGCACCTCAGTCTGAAAACTCTACTCTCTGCAACGACCCTTCTGCACCCCAGTCTACTACCTCTGCTCTCTGTAACAGTCCTTCTGCAGCTCAGTCTCCCAACTCTGCTCTCTGTAAGATCCGTCTTAAACCCAGTCTTTATACTCTGCACTCTGTAACAGTCCTTTTGCACCCCAGTCTCCAAACTCTGCTCTCTGTAATATCCATCTGAACCCAAGTCTCCAACCTCGCTCTCTGTAACAGTCCTTCTGTACCCCAGTCTCCATACTCTGATCTTTGTAACAGTCCTTCTGCACCTCAGTCACCGACCTCTGCTCCTTGTAACAGTCCTTCTGCACCACAGTTTCTAAAATCTTCTCTCTTCAACAATGCTTCTGCACCCCAGTCTCCAACCTCTGCTCTCTGCAATGATCCTACTGCACCCCTGTCTCCAATTGCTGCTCCTTTCAATGATCTTTCTGCACCCCAGTCTCAAAACTCTAGTCTATGTAACAGGACTTCTACACCTCAGTCTCCAATCTCTGCTTTGTGCTACAGTCCTTCTGCACCACAGTCTCCAAACTCTGGTCTCTGTAAGATCCTTCTGTACTCTAGTTTCCAAACTCTGTTCTCTGAAATATACCTTCTCCACCCCAGTCTTTATCCTCTGCTTTCTGCAAGTGTCCTGCTGCAACCCAGTCACAAATCTTTGTCCTGTGCAAAAGTTTTTCTGCTCCAAGTCTCCAACATCTGCTCTCTGTAACAGTCTTTCTGTACCGCAGTCTCCTAACTCTGCTCTCCGTAACGGTCCTTCTGCACCCCAGTCTCCAAACTCTGCTTTCTGTATCAGTCATTCTGAACCTCAGTTTCAAACCTCTGCTCTCTGTATCTATCCTTCTGCACCGCAGTCTCCAACCTGAGCTCTCTGTAACATTCCTTCTGCACCCAGTCTCCAACCTCTGTGCTCTGTAACAGTTTTTCTATACCGCAGTCTCCAAACTCTGGTCTCTGTAAGGGTTTTTCTGCACCCCAATTTCCAACCTCTGCTTTCTGCAACAGTCCTTTTGCACTCCACTCTCCAAACTCTGCTCTTTGTAAGATCCATCTGAATCCCAGTCTTAAATGTCTGCTCTCTGTAACAGTTCTTCTGAACCCCAGTAATCAGACTATGCTCTCTGTAACACTCCTTCGGCACCTCAGTCTCCAACCTCTGCTCTCTGTAACATCTTTCTGCACTCAAGTTTCTAAAATCTGCTCTGTCTTGTGCAACAGTCCTTCTGCACCCCAGTCTCTAAAATCTGCTATCTGCAAAAGTTCTTCTGCACCTCAGTTTCCAATATCTGCTCTCTGTAAGATCCTTCTGCACTCCAGTTTCCAAACTTTGCTCTTTGTAACATTCCTTCTCCACCCAAGTCTCTAACCTCTGTCCTCTTCAACAGTTCTTCTGGTCCCCAGTTTCTGAGTTCTGCTCTCTTTTTTTTTTGATTGCTGGATTATTTTATTTTCTAAAAGTTGAAATATGTTATTTTGACCCATAGTAATCATTAACTCATACAGATGAATTTAATACTTGGAGCATTGTCAGTTTATATACATAATTTTATTGCGAGGAAATTTGATATAGTCATACATAAGTAAATTACTTTCAGTTATACTACACTAAGATAAAAATTTGTAGGGATAGGGCCCCAGGTTGTGGCTCAGTGGTAGAGCACTTGCCTAGCATGTGTGAGGCACTGGGTTTGATCCTCAGCACCACATAAAAATAAAAATGAGTAAAATAAAGGTATTGTGTCCATCTACAACTAAAAAAAATTTCAAAAAAAAATTTTGAGTGGAAATCTGATGAGTTCAAAGAGAAAAATAAACAATTTGAAATTCCTAACAAAGATGGTTTTATTTATTTATTTTTATTTTCATTCTTTGTGGTGCTGAGGATCTAATCTAGGGCTTCATAGGCAAAACACTTTAGCCCTGAGCCACATCCCCAGCCCCAGACTGGTTTTTAAATGCATATATGTAAAAGCAGAACTGTTTTATTTAAGATGCCAATATTTAATGACCTGGCAGTCACATCTTTTGTATTATTTTAAACTTGTGAAGAAAATGAAAAATCAGCTCTAAAAGATGTAAATGTATTTATAGATAGTTTAGCATTCTTTTAGGGGAGACAGGAGCACAAAATTTGGAAAGTGTTCTTTTAGAGAAATGATGAAGACTGTACTAACAAAAAAGAATCAGGAATAAAATTGTCAGGGGAAAAAAAGTGAAAAAAGGAAAACACAAAAGAAATCCTTAGAGCTCTGCTTACAAGAACAGTTGTAATAGAGCTGAGTGAAGTATTCATGACTTGAGTTGTTAGTCATAACACCCATCTTTTTTTTTATTGGTTGTTCAAAACATTACAGAGCTCAAGACATATCATCTTTCATACATTCGACTCAATTGGGTTTTGAACTCCCCAAATACATAATACAGACTCACTTCTGTTACATACTCACATTTTTACATAATGGCATATTAGTGACTGTTGTATTCTGCTACCTTTCCTATCCCCTACTATCCTCCCCTCCTCTCCCCTCCCCTCCCAACATCCCTCTCTACCTCCTCTGCTGTTGTTCAATTCTCTCCCCTTTTTTCCCCCCACCCCCTTGCCCCTCATAACCTCTTATTATTTTGTGTATCACTGAAGGTCTCCTACCATTTCCATATGTTTTCCCTTCTCTCTTCCTTTCTCTCCCCCCATTCGTCTTAGTTTACTGTTAGTCTTTTCCTCATGCTCTTCCTTCCTGTTCTATTCTTAGTGGCTCTCTTTATATCAAAGAAGACATTTGACATTTGTTTTTTAGGGCTTGGCTAGCTTCACTTAGCATAATCTGCTCTAATGCCATCCATTTCCCTGCAAATTCTATGATTTTGTCGTTTCTTAGTGCTGCATAATACTCCATTGTGTATAGCTGCCACAATTTTTTATCCACTCATCTATTGAAGGGCATCTAGGTTGGTTCCACAGTCTAGCTATTGTGAATTGTGCTGCTATAATCATTGATGTTGCCGTATCCGTATACTGTGCTCTTTTAAGGTCCTCAGGGAATAGTCCAAGAAGGGCAATAGCTGGGTCAAATGGTGGATCCATTCCCAGCTTTCCCAGGAATCTCCATACTGCTTTCCAAATTGGCCTCACCATTTTGCAGTCCCACCAGCAGTGAACAAGTGTGCCCTTTTCCCCACATCCTCGCCAACACTTATTGTTGTTTGACTTCATAATGGCTGCCAATCTTACAGGAGTGAAATGGTATCTTAGGGTGGTTTTGATTTGCATTTCTCTGATTGCTAGAGATGGTGAGCATTTTCTCATGTGCTTGTGGATTGATTGTATGTCCTCCTCTGAGAAGTGTCTGTTCAGGTCCTTGGCCCATTTGTTGATTGGATTATTTGTTATCTTATTGTTTAATTTTTTGAGTTCTTTGTACATTCTGGATATTAGGGCTCTATCTGAGGTGTGAGGGGTAAAAATTTGTTCCCAGGATGTAGGCTCTCTATTTACCTCTTTTACTGTTTCTCTTGCTGAGAAAAAACTTTTTAGTTTAAGTAGGTCCCATTTATTTATTCTTGTCATTAACTCTTGGGCTACGGGCGTTCTATTAAGGAATTTGGAGCCCGACCCCACAATATGTAGATCGTAGCCAACTTTTCCTTCTATCAGACGCAGTGTCTCTGTTTTTATATCTAGCTCCTTGATCCATTTTGAGTTAACTTTTGTGGCTGGCGAGAGAAAGGGATTCAATTTCATTTTGTTGCATATGGATTTCCAATTTTCCCAGCACCATTTGTTGAAGATGCTATCCTTCCTCCATTGCATGTTTTTAGCCCCTTTATCAAATATAAGATAGTTGTAACTTTGTGGATTAGTCTCTGTGTCCTCTATTCTGTACCATTGGTCCACCTGCCTGTTTTGGTACCAGTACCATGCTGTTTTTGTTACTATTGCTTTGTAGTACAGTTTGAGCTCTGGTATCGCTATACCTCCAGATTCACACTTCCTGCTTAGAATTGCTTTTGCTATTCTGGGTCTTTTGTTTTTCCATATGAATTTCATGATTGCTTTATCTATTTCTACAAGAAATGTCTTTGGGATTCTGATTGGCATCGCATTAAACCTGTAGAGAACTTTGGGTAATATCGCCATTTTGATGGTGTTAGTTCTGCCTATCCATGAACAGGGTACATTTTTCCATCTTCTGAGATCTTCTTCTATCTCTCTCTTTAAGGTTCTGTAGTTTTCATTGTATAAATCTTTCACCTCTTTTGTTAGGTTGATTCCCAAGTATCTTATTTTCTTTGAGGATATTGTGAATGGAGTGGTTTTCCTTATTTCCATTTCAGAGGTTTTGTTGCTGATATACAGGAATGCCTTTGATTTGTGCGTGTTGATTTTATATCCTGCCACTTTGCTGAATTCATTTATTAACTCTAGCAGCTTCTATGTAGATCATTTTGGGTCTGTTAAGTAAATTATCATGTCATCTGCAAATAGCGATAATTTAATTTCTTCTTTTCCTATTTTTATGCCTTTAATTTCTTTTGTCTGTCTAATTGCTCTGGCTAGTACTTTGAGAACTAAATTGAATAGAAGTGGTGATAGAGGACATCCCTGTCTTGTTCCAGATTTTAGAGGGAATGCCTTCAGTTTTTCTCCGTTTAGGATGATGCTAGCCTGAGGTTTAGCATATATAGCTTTTACAATGTTGAGGTAAGTTCCTGATATCCCTAGTTTTTCTAATGTTTTGAACATAAAGGGATGTTGTATTTTGTCAAATGCTTTTTCTGCATCTATCGAGATGATCATATGGTTCTTGTCTTTAAGTCTATTGATGTGGTGAATAGCATGTATTGATTTCCGTATATTGAACCAGCCTAGCATCCCAGGGATGAATCCTACTTGATCATGGTGCACAAGTTTTCTGATATGTTTTTGTATTCGATTCGCCAGAATTTTATTGAGAATTTTTGCATCCAAGTTCATTAGAGATATTGGTCTGTAGTTTTCTTTCTTTGAAGTGTCTTTGTCTGGTTTTGGGATCAGGGTGATGTTGGCCTCATAGAATGAATTTGGAAGAGCTCCTTCTTTTTCTATTTCTTGAAATAGTTTGAAAAGTATTGGTATTAGTTCTTCTTTGAAGGTTTTGTAGAACTCCGCTGTATACCCATCAGGTCCAGGGCTTTTCTTGGTTGGTAGTCTTTTGATGGCTTCTTCTATTTCTTCCTTTGTTATTGGTCTGTTTAAATTGTGTGTGTCTTCCTGTCTCAATCTGGGCAAATCATATGTCTTAAGAAATTTATCGATATCCTCGCTATCTTCTATTTTATTAGAATATAGGGTTTCAAAATACTTTCTAATTATCTTCTGTATTTCTGTAGTATCGGTTGTGATATTGCCTTTTTCATCCCGTATATTAGTAATTTGAGTTCTCTCTCTTCTTCTTTTTGTTAGCATAGCTAAGGGCTTGTCTATCTTATTTATTTTTTCAAAGAACCAACTTTTAGTTTTATCAATTTTTTCAATGGTTTTTTTTGTTTCAATTTCGTTTATTTCTGCTCTAATTTTAATTATTTCTTGTCTTCTACTACAATTGCTGTTGTTTTGTTCTTCCTTTTCTAGGTTTTTGAGGTGTAGTGTGAGTTCATTTATTTGTTGGTTTTTTTCTTTTTTTGATGAAAGAACTCCAGGATATGAATTTCCCTCTTAAAACTGCTTTCATTGTGTCCCATAGATTCCGGTATGTTGTGTCTGTATTATCATTTGACTCTAAGAATTTTTTTATCTCTTCCTTTATGTCTTCTGTAACCCATTGATCATTCAATAACATATTGTTCATTTTCCATGTGGTGTAGGATTTCTCCTTCCTTTTTTTATCATTGATTTCCAATTTCATTCCATTATGGTCAGATATGGTGCATGGTATTATCTCCACACTTTTATATTTACTAAGATTTGCCTTATGGCATAATATATGGTCTATTTTTGAGTAGGATCCATGTGCTGCTGAGAAGAACGTGTATCCACTTGATGATGGTTGGTATATTCTATATATGTCAGTTAGGTCTAGGTTATTGATTGTGCTGTTGAGTTCTATAGTTTCTTTATTCAGTTTTTGTCTAGAGGATCTGTCTAATGGCGAGAGCGGTGTGTTGAAGTCACCCGTAATTATTGTGTTATGGTCTATTTGACTCTTGAACTTGAGGAGCGTTTGTTTTATGTAGATTGCAGCTCCATTGTTTGGTGCATACAAATTGATAATTGTTATGTCTTGTTGGTGGATGGTCCCTTTTAACAGTATATAGTGTCCTTCTTTATCCTTCTTAATTAACTTAGGTTTGAAGTTGATTTTATTTGATATGAGTATGGCCACTCCTGCTTGTTTCCGAGGGCCATGTGAGTGGTATGATTTTTTCCAACCTTTTACCTTCAGCCTGTGTATGTCTTTTCCTATCATATGAGTCTCCTGAAGGCAGCATATTGTTGGATTTGTTTTTTTGATCCAGGTTGCTAGCCTATGTCTCTTGATTGGTGAGTTTAGGCCATTAACTTTTAAAGTCACAATTGAGATATGATTTGTACTTCTAGTCATGCTTCTTTATTTATTTATTTTAGTTTGGCTAGTTTTACTTTTTTTTGGTTATTTTCCTCCTCCTTTACTGAGATACCTCTTGTTGTTAGTTTTGGGCACTATTTTTCAATTCCTCTTCTTGTAGTATATTGCTCAGAATGCTTTGCAGTGCTGGTTTTCTTGCTGCAAATTCTTTTAGCTTTTGTTTATCGTGAAAGATTTTAATTTCGTTGTCAAATCTGAAGCTCAATTTTGCTGGATACAGTATTCTTGGTTGAAATCCATTATTTTTCAGCGTTTGAAATACATTGTTCCAGGATCTTCTCGCTTTCAAAGTCTGTGCTGAGAAATCAGTCGTTAACCTAATTGGTTTACCCCTGAATGTAATCTGTCTCTTTTCTCTGGTAGCTTTTAATATTCTCTCCTTGTCCTGTATGTTGGCTATCTTCATAATTATGTGTCTTGGAGTTGGTCTATTATAGTTTTGAATGTTTGGGGTCCTGTAGGCTTCCAGGATTTGGCAATCCATTCCATCTTTCATCTCTGGGAAGTTTTCTACAATTATTTCATTTAATATGCTGTCCATTCCTTTGGTTTGAATCTCTGTGCCTTCTTCTATCCCGATGACTCTCAAATTTGGTTTTTTAATGACATCCCATATCTCTTGAATAGATTGCTCATGGGATTTAAGCATCTTTTCTGTGTTGACTATACTCTTTTCAAGTTGATAAACCTTGTCTTCATTATCTGATGTTCTGACTTCTACTTGATCAAGTCTATTTGTAATATTCTCGTTTGAGTTTTTAATTTGGTTTATAGTTTCCTGCAATTCTAGGATTATAGTTTGATTCTTTTTTTTTTTTTTTTTTTTTTTTTTTTTTTTTATTGATTGTTCAAAACATTACAGAGCTCAAGACATATCATCTTTCATACATTTGACTCAATTAAAAACTCGTTTGAGTTTTTAATTTGGTTTATATTCTCCTGCAATTCTAGGATTATAGTTTGATTCTTTTTTAAGATCTCTATCTCCTGGTAGAGCTCGTTCTTTGCCATTTGAATTTGTTTGTTTAATTCATTTTCAAAATATATTTTTATTGCTTGGACTTGCTGCCTCATGTCTTCTCTAATATTCCTTTCCATTTGAGTTAGGAATGCCTTGAGTTCTTTCCCTATCCCTGATTCTGATGTTTCTATGTCCTCTTGTAGAATTAAGTTGTCTTGCATTGTTTGTACTCCTTTTTTCCCTTGTTTTCTCATGTTGTCCCCGTTGCTTTCCAGCTCTATTTGATTGTCGTCTTTCTACTCTCTTCTATAGATTTGTTTTGGTTCTGTTTTACTCTGATGCCTCTCCTTAGTGTTGTTAAACTATGCCTGCTGACGTGGATTCCACTGTGAAGGAAGATCCGACGTCCCAGCTCCAGTGACGACACTACTTTGCTATGACCGGCCCCAGTTCCTTGCCTGGGTGTCCTGATGAGGTGGTGTGACTGGACTGTCTCTGTTTGATTTCAGCTCCCAGTCGCGGCAGGCAGGCGGTCTCTAGCCGCCCAGTATCACAGGCCGCGGGCGGGTGATCGGTCACTTGCGGCCGGGTGTTCTCCTACCGCCCAGCTATGCGGGCAGTGGGTGAACTGTCGCCGCCGGGCCTGCAATTTCCAGCTGCCCAGTCTTGAGGGCCTTGCCTCTAGCTTCCTGGTTTCTCCTGTTAGCCTTCTGTAGCCGCAGGGCAGGCCGCATGAATCAGTGGGCCTGGATCTCCGGGGTCCCACAGTTGGCAATTGGGATCCCAGGCACTCTGTCCTTTGGATTTTTCCTGCTTGCCCCACCCCCAGCTCTAGCCAGACAGATTTCCTTTTGGCTGCAGATGGGTAGGGGGGGGTGCAGGTCAGGTGCCTCTAGTTCCCCCCTAGTCTTTATGCAGGCTCACTCTGATTCTCCCTCCCCAAGCAAGCCTAGGAGAGAATTTATGCGAGTTCCCGATGTATGGGGGATGGGCTGAGTGCCACACACCTGTTTTGTTGTTGAGATCTGTCGGAGAATGGGTGGATATATCAGCTGTTCAAGATGCTGACTGCTGATTCCCTTGGTGGAGTGTCCCCTGCGGGGGATGGGACTGTACCGCTTCCTTCCCCGTCTAAACTCCCGTACTCAGCCCCGGAGTCAGTGCGGGCTTGGCTGGTTGGATTCCACCTGGTCCTCTGCTCTCTTTAACAGGCCTGCTGCACCTAAGTCTCCAACCTCTTCTATCTGAAACGATCCTTCTGCAACACAGTCTCCAACCTCTGCTCTCTGTAATATCCTTCTGCACACCTGTCTCCAAACTCTGCTTTCTTTAACAGTCCTTCTATTCCGCAGTCTCAAACCTCTATACTCTGTAACGGTCTTTCTGCACCCCAGTGTCCAAACTCTGCTTTCTGTATCCGTAGTTCTGCACCCCAGGCTTCTACCTCTGCTCTTTGTAACAGTCCTTCTGCATCCCAGTCTCCAACCTCTGCTCTCTGCAACAGTCCTTCTGCACCCCAGTCTCCAAACACTGCACTCTGCTCAGTCCTTCTGCACCCCAGTCTCCAACATCTGCTCTCTGCAACAGTCCTTCTGCACCTCAGTCTCCAAACTTTGCTCTCTGCAACAGGCCTTCTGCACTCCAGTCTCCAACCTCTGCTCTCTGTAACAGGCCTTCTACACCCCAATCTTCAAACTCTGCTCTCTGTAACAGTCCTACTGTACTGCAGTCTCCAACCTCTGCTCTCTGTAACGGTCCTTCTGCACCCAAGTCTTCAAACTCTGCATTATGTATGAGTCATTCTTCACCCAAGTCTCCGAACTCTGCTCTCTGTAACAGTCCCTCTGCAACTCAGACTCCAACCTCTGTTCTCTTCAACAGTCCTACTGCACCCCAGTCTCCAACCTCTGGTCTCTGCAACAGTCCTTCTGCACCTCAGTGTCCTATCTTTGCTCTCTGTAAGATCCTTCTGAAACCCAGTCTTCAAAATCTGCTTTCTGCAATGGTTCTTCTCCACCCCAGTCTCCAAACTCTGATCTCTACAACAGTTATTCTGCACCCCAGTCTCCAAACTCTGCTCTCTGTAACAGTCTTTCTGTACCTCAGTCTCCAATCACTGCTCTCTGCAACAGTCCTTCTACACCCCAGTCTCCATAATCTGCTCGCCCCAACTATCCTTCTGATCCTAAGTCTCCAACCTCTGTTCTCTACATCAGTTCTTCTGCAACCCAGTCTCCAACCTCTGCTCTCGGTAACAGTCCTTTTGTACCATAGTCTCGAACCTCTGTTCTTCATAAGGATCTTTATGCACCCCAGTATACAACCTCTGCTATCTGTATCAGTCGTTTTGCACCACAGTCTCCAAATTCTGCCCTCTGTAACAGTTCTTCTGCAACTCAGTCGGCAAACTCTGCTCCCTGGAAGAGTCCTACTGCACCACAGTCTCCATCCTCTGCTCTCTGCAACAGTCCTTTTGCAACCCAGTCGCAAACATTTGCTCTCTGCAACAGTCCTTCTTCACCGCAGTCTCCAACTGCTGCTCTTTGTAATAGTCCTTCTGTACTGCATTCTCCAACCTCTGCTCTCTGTAAGGGTACTTCTGTATCCGAGTCTCCAACATCTGCTTTCTGTATCAGTCCTTCTGCACCCCAGTCTCTAACCTCTGCTCTCTGCAATGGTCTTTCTACACCTGAGTCTCCAACCTCTACTCTCTGTAACAGTGCTTCTGCACCTCAGTCTCCAACCTCTGTTCTCTGTAAGATCCTTCTGCAACCCAGTCTCCAAACTATGCTCTCTGTAAGAGTCCTTCTGCATCTCAGTTTCCAAACTCTGCTCTCTGTAAAAGGCCTTCTGCACCCCAGTCTCCATCCTCTGCTCTCTGCAATGATCCCTCTGCACCCTAGTCTCCAACCTCTGCTCCTGCAACAGTCCATGTGCACCCTAATCTCCAACATCTGCTCTTTGCAACAGTTTTTCTGCACCTCAGTCTGAAAACTCTGCTCTCTGCAATAATCCTTCTGCACCCGAGTCTCAAACCTCTGCTCTCTGTAACACTCCTTCTGTACCTCAGTCTCCAACTTCTGCTCTGTATCAGTTCTGCACCCCTGTCTCCCACATCTGCTGTCTGTAACTGTCCATCTTTACCTCAGTATCCAACCTCTGCTCTCTGTAACATCCTTCTGCAACCGAGTATTCAAACTCTGCTCTCTGTAACAGTCCTTCTACACCTCAGTGTCCAAACTCTTCTTTCTGTATCAGGCATTCTGCAGTCCAGTCTCAAACCTCTGATTTCTGTATCAGTCCTTCTGCACCCCAGTCTCCAAACTCTGGTCTCTGCAACAATCCTTCTGCACCAAAGTCTTCAACATCTGTTCTCTTCAAAACTTCTTTTGCACCCCAGTCTCCAATCTCTGCTCTCTGTAACAGTCCTTCTGTTCCGCAGTCTCCAAACTCTGTTTTCTTTAAGGGTCTTTCTGAACCCCAGTTTCCAAACTCTGCTTTCTGTATCAGTCCTTCTGCACCACAGTCTTCAAACTCTGCTCTCTTAACAGTCCTTCTGCACCTCAGTCTGCGACCTCTGCTCTCTGCAATAGTCCTACTGCACCCAAGTCTCCAAACACTTCTCTCTGCAACAGTCCTTCTGCACCCCAGTCTCCTACATCTTTTCTCTACAACATTCCTTCTCCACTCCAGTCTCCAACCTCTGCTCTTTGCAACAGTCCTTCTGCACCCCAGTCTCCAACCTCTGCTCTCCGTAACAGTCCTTCTGCACTTCAGTCTCCAAACTCTGCTCTCTGCATCAGTCCTTCGGCACCCCAATGTCAAATCTCTACTCTCTGCAACATTCCTTCTCCAGCACAGTCTCCAACCTCTGCTCTCTGCAGCAGTCCTTCTGCACCTTAATCTCAAACCTCTACTCTCTGCAACTGTCCGTCTGCACTCTTTAACAATCCTTCTACACCCAAGTCTCCCTCCTCTGCACTCATCAACAGTCCTTCTGCACCTCAGTCTCCAACCTCTGCTCTCTGAAAAGGTCTTTCTGCACCACAGTCTTCAACATCTACTCTCTGTAAAAGTCCTTCTGGACCTCAGTCTCCAACCTCTGCTCTCTGTAATATCCTTCTGTAAACCAGTCTCCAATCTCTGCTTTCTGTAACAGTACTTCTGAACCCATTTTCCAAAATCTGCTCTCTGTAAGAGTCCTTCTTCACCCAAGTCTCCAACCTCTGCTCTCTGAAAGAGTTTTTTGGCACCCCCAGTCTCCAACCTCTGCTCTCTGCAACGATCTTTCTGGACACCGGTCTCCAACCTCTGCTCTCTGTAACAGTCCTTCGGCACCTCAGTCAACAAACTCTGCTCTCTGTAACATCCTTCTGCCACCCAGTCTCCTAACTCTGCTCTATGTTACAGGCCTTCTGCAACCCAGTCTCCAAGCTCTGCTCTCTTTTACAGGCCTCCTGCACCTAAGTCTCCAACCTCTTCTATCTGAAACGATCCTTCTGCAACACAGTCTCCAACCTCTGCTCTCTGTAATATCCTTCTGCACACCTGTCTCCAAACTCTGCTTTCTTTAACAGTCCTTCTATTCCACAGTCTCCAAGCTCTATTTTCTGTAATGGTCCTACTGCACCCCAGTCTCCAAACTCTGCTTTCTGTATACGTCGTTCTGCCCCCCAGAATTCTAGCTCTGCTCTCTGTAACAGTCCTTCTGCATCCCAGTGTCCAACCTCTTCTCTCTGCAACAGTCCTTCTGCACCCCAGTCTCCAAACACTGCACTCTGCTCAGTCCTTCTGCACCCCAGTCTCCAAACATTGCTTTCTATAAAATCCTTCTGCACCCTAGTCTCTAACTTCTTCTATCTGCAACAATCCTGCGGCACCCCAGTCTCCAACATCTACTCTCTGCAATGGTTTCTCTGCACCCCAGTCTCCAACCTTGTTCTCTACATTAGTTCTTCTGTACCGCAATCTTCAACTTCTGTTCTCTGAACGGTTTCTTCTGCACCCCATTCTCCCACCTCTGCTCTCTGTATCAGTCTTTCTGCACCACAGTCTCCAAACTCTGCTCTCTGAAACAGTCCTACTGAGCCCCAATCTCCAACCTCTGCTCTCTGCAACAGTCCTTCTGCACCTCACTGTTCAAACTCTGCTCTCTGTAAGATCCATTTGAAACCAAGTCTCCAAACTCTGCTATCTGCAATGGTCGACCTGCACCAAACTCTCTAAACTCTGTTCTCCACAACAGTTATTCTGCACCCGAGTCTCCAACCTCTGATCCCAGTAACAGTCCTCCTCTACCGCAGTATCCAAACTTTGTTCTCTGTAAGGGTCCTTCTGCATCCCAGTCTCTAAAATCTGCTCTCTGCAAGAGACCTTATGCACCCCAGTCTCCAACCTCTGCTCTCTGCAACATTTCTTATTCACTCCAGTCTCAAAACTGTGCTCTTTGTAACTGTCCTTCTGCACCCCACTCTCCAACCTCTCCTCTGTGTAACAGTCCTTCTGTACGGCAGTCTCCAACCTCTGCTATCAGTAACTGTCTTCTTGAACCCAGACTCTAACCTCTGCTTTCTGTATCAGTCGTTCTGCACTCAAGTGTATCAAACCTCTGCTCTCTGTAACAGTCCTTATGAACCTCAGTCTTTAAATTCTGCTCTCTGCAACTGTCCTTCTGCACACCAGTCACCAAACACTGCACTCTGCTCAGTCCTTCTGCACCCCAGTCTCCAAACTCTGCTCTCTGCAACAGACCTTCTGCACCTCAGTCTCCAAAACTTGCTCTCTATAAAATCCTTCTGCACCCCAGTCTCTAACGTCTGCTCTCTGCAAACATCCTGCGGCACCCCAGTCTCCAACATATACTCTCTGCAATGGTCCCTCTGCACCCCAGTCGCCAACCTTGTTCTCTACATCAGTTCTTCTGTACCGCAATCTTCAACCTCTGTTCTCTGTAAGGTTTCTTCTGCCACACCATTCTCCAACCTCTGCTTTCTGTATCAGTCCTTCTGCACCACAGTCTCCAAACTCTGCTCTCTGTAACCGTCCTTCTGCACCTCACTCTGCAACCTCTGCTCTCTGCAACAGTCTGTATGCACCCCAGTCTCCAAAATCTCCTCTCTACAACAGTCTTTTTCCACACATTCTCCAACATCTGCTCTCTGTAACCGTCCTTCTGTACTTCAGTCTCAAACCTCTGCTCTCTGTAACGGTTTTTCTGCACACCCCAGTCTCCAAACTCTACTTTCTGTATCAGTCCTTCTGCACCCCGGTCTCTAACTCTGCTCTTTTTAACAGTCCTTCTGCACCTCAGACTCCAACCTCTGCTTTCTGCAACAGTCCTACTGTGCCCCAATCTCAAACCTCTGCTCTCTGCAACAGTCCTTCTGCACTCAGTGTTCAAACTCTGCTCTCTGTAGGATCCTTCTGAAACCCAGTCTCCAACCTCTACTATCTGCAATGGTCGACCTGCACACATCTCTCTGAATTCTGTTCTCTACAACAGTTATTCTGCACACCAGTCTCCCAACTTCTGATCCCAGTAACAGTCTCTCTGTACCACAGTATCTAACCTCTGTTTTCTGTAAGGGTCCTTCTGCATCCAGTCTCTAAAATCGGCTCTCTGCAAGAGACCTTCTGCACCCAAGTCTCTAACCTCTGCTCTCTGCAACATTTCTTCTTCATCCCAGTCTCAAAACTGTGCTCTTTGTAAATGTTCTTCTGAACCCCACTCTCCAACCTCTGCTCTGTGTAACAGTCCTTCTCTTCTGCAGTCTCCAACCTCTGCTCTCCGTAACTGTCCTCTTGCACCCCAGACTCTACCTCTGCTTTCTGTATCAGTCGTTCTGCACTCAAGTCTCAAACCTCTGCTTTTTGTAACAGCCCTTATGAACCTCAGTCTTCAAATTCTGCTCTCTACAACAGTCCTTCTGCACCCCAATCTACATCCTCTGCTCTCTGCAACAGTCTTTCTGCACCCCAGACACCAAACACTGCACTCTGCTCAGTCCTTCTGCACCCCAGTCTCCAACTTCTGCTCTCTGCAACAGACTTTCTGCAGCTCAGTCTCCAAACTTTGCTCTCTATAAAATCCTTCTGCACCACAGTCTGTAACGTCTGCTCTCTGCAACAGTCTTTTTCCACTCCAGTCTCCAACATCTGCTCTCTGTACCTGTCCTTCTGTACTTCAGTCTAAAACCTCTTCTCTCTGTAACAGTTTTTCTGCACCCAGTCTCCAAACTCTACTTTCTATATCAGTCCTTCTGCACCCCAGTCTCTAAACTATGCTCTATTTAACAGTCCTTCTGCACCTCAGACTCCAAACTCTGCTTTCTGCAACAGTTCTTCTGCACCTCAGTGTTCAAACTCTGCTCTCTGTAGAATTCTTCTGAACCCAGTCTCCAACCTCTGCTATCTGCAATGGTCGAACTGCACACAACTCTCTAAACTCTGTTCTCTACAAATGTTATTCTGCACCCCAGTCTCCAACTTCTGATCCCAGTAACAGTCTCTCTGTACCACAGTATCCAATCTCTGTTCTCTGTAAGGATCCTTCTGCATCCCAGTCTCTAAAATCTGCTCTCTGCAAGAGACTTTCTTCACCGCAGTCTCCAACCTCTGCTCTCTGCAACATTTCTTCTTCACTCCAGTCTCAAAACTGTGCTCTTTGTAACTGTCCTTCTGCACCCCACTCTCCAACCTCTCCTCTGTGTAACAGTCCTTCTGTACGGCAGTCTCCAACCTCTGCTCTCCGTAACTGTCCTCTTGCACCCCAGACTCTAACATCTACTTTCTGTATCAGTCGTTCTGCACTCAAATCTCAAACTTCTGCTCTCTGTTAACAGTCTTTATGAACCTAGTCTTCAAATTCTGCTCTCTGCAACAGTCCTTCTGCACCCCAAACTACAACGTTTCCTCTCTGCAACAGTCCTTCTGCACACCAGTCACCAAACACTGCACTCTGCTCAGTCCTTCTGCACCCCAGTTCCCAAACTCTGCTCTCTACATCAGGTTTTCTGCACCTCAGTCTCCAAACCTTGCTCTCTATAAAATCCTTCTGCACCCCAGACTCTAACGTTTGCTCTCTGCAACAATCCTGCGGCACCCCAGTGTACAACATCTACTCTCTGCAATGGTCCCTTTGCACCCCATTCGCCAACCTTGTTCTCTACATCAGTTCTTCTGTACTGCAATCTTCAACCTCTGTTCTCTGTAAGGTTTCTTCTGCACACCATTCTCAAACCTCTGATTTCTGTGTCAGTCCTTCTGCACCACAGTCTCCAAACTAAGCTCTCTGTAACAGTCCTTCTGCACCTTACTCTGCAACCTCTGCTCTCTGCAACAGTCTGTATGCACCCCAGTCTCCAAAATCTGCTCTCTACAACAGTCTTTTTCCACCCCCATTCTTTAACGTCTTCTCTCTGTAACCGTCCTTCAGTACTTTAGTCTCAAACCTCTGCTCTCTGTAACGGTTTTTCTGCACCCAGTCTCCAAACTCTACTTTCTGTATCAGTCCTTCTGCACCCCGGTCTCTAAACTATGCTCTCTTTAACAGTCCTTCTGCACCTCAGACTCCAAACTCTGCTTTCTGCAACAGTCCTTCTGCATCTCAGTGTTCAAACTCTGCTCTCTGTAGAATTCTTCTGAAACCCATTCTCCAACCTCTGCTATCTGCAATGGTCGAACTGCACACAACTCTCTAAACTCTGTTCTCTACAAAAGTTATTCTGCACCCCAGTCTCCAACTTCTGATCCCAGTAACAGTCTCTCTGTACCACAGTATCCAACCTCTGTTCTCTGTAAGGATCCTTCTGCATCCCAGTCTCTAAAATCTGCCCTCTGCAAGAGACCTTCTTCACCCCAGTCTCCAACCTCTGCTCTCTGCAACATTTCTTCTTCACCGCAGTCTCAAAACTGTGCTCTTTGTAACTGTCCTTCTGCACCCCACTGTCCAACTCCTTCCTCTCTTTCAACAGTCCTTCTGTACGGCAGTCTCCAACCTCTGCTCTCCGTAACTGTCCACTTGCAACCCAGACTCTAACCTCTGTTTCTGTATCAGTCGTTCTGCACTCAAGTCTCAAACTTCTGCTCTCTGTAACAGTTTTATGAACCTAGTCTTCAAATTCTGCTCTCTGCAACAGTCCTTCTGCACCCCAAACTACAACGTTTCCTCTCTGCAACAGTCCTTCTGCACACCAGTCACCAAACACTGCACTCTGCTCAGTCTTTCTGCACCCCAGTTCCCAAAGTCTGCTCTCTGTAACAGGTTTTCTGCCCCTCAGTCTCCAAACCTTGCTCTCTATAAAATCCTTCTGCACCCCAGTCTCTAACGTTTGCTCTCTGCAACAATCCTGCGGCACCCCAGTCTACAACATATACTCTCTGCAATGGTCCCTCTGCACCCCATTCGCCAACCTTGTTCTCTACATCAGTTCTTCTGTACCGCAATCTTCAAACTCTGTTCTCTGTAAGGTTTCTTCTGCACACCATTCTCCAACCTCTGATTTCTGTGTCAGTCCTTTGCACCACAGTATCCAAACTAAGCTCTCTGTAACAGTCCTTCTGCACCTTACTCTGCAACCTCTGCTATCTGCAACAGTCTGTATGCACCCCAGTCTCCAAAATCTGCTCTCTACAACAGTCTTTTTCCACCCCCATTCTTTAATATCTGCTCTCTTGTAACCGTCCTTCAGTACTTCAGTCTCAAACCTCTGCTCTCTGTAACGGTTTTTCTGCACCCCAGTCTCCAAACTCTACTTTCTCTATCAGTCCTTCTGCACCCCGGTCTCTAAACTCTGCTCTCTTTAACAGTCCTTCTGCACCTCAGACTCCAAACTCTGCTTTCTGTAACAGTCCTACTGCGCCCCAATCTCCAACCTCTTCTCTCTGCAACAGTCCTTCTGCACCTCAGTGTTCAAACTCTGCTCTCTGTAGGATCCTTCTGAAACCCAGTCTCCAACCTCTGCTATCTGCAATGGTCGAACTGCACACAACTCTCTAAACTCTGTTCTCTACAAAAGTAATTCTGCACCCCAGTCTCCAACTTCTGATCCCAGTAACAGTCTCTCTGTACCACAGTATCCAACCTCTGTTCTCTGTAAGGATCCTTCTGCATCCCAGTCTCTAAAATCTGCTCTCTGCAAGAGACCTTCTGCACCCCAGTCTCCAACCTCTGCTCTCTGCAACATTTCTTCTTCACCGCAGTCTCAAAACTGTGCTCTTTGTAACTGTCCTTCTGCACCCCACTCTCCAACCTCTCCTCTGTGTAACAGTCCTTCTGTACGGCAGTCTCCAAACTCTGCTCTCCGTAACTGTCCTCTTGCACCCCAGATTCTAACATCTGCTTTCTGTATCAGTCGTTCTGCACTCAAGTCTCAAACCTCTGCTCTCTGTAACAGTCTTTATGAACCTAGTCTTCAAATTCTGCTCTCTGCAACAGTTCTTCTGCACCCCAATCTACAACGTCTGCTCTCTGCAACAGTCCTTCTGCACACCAGTCACCAAACACTCCACTCTGCTCAGTCCTTCTGCACCCCAGTTCCCAAACTCTGCTCTCTGCATCAGGTTTTCTGCACCTCAGTCTCCAAACCTTGCTCTCTATAAAATCCTTCTGCACCCCAGTCTCTAACGTTTGCTCTCTGCAACAATCCTGCGGCACCCCAGTGTACAACATCTACTCTCTGCAATGGTCGCTCTGCACCCCAGTCGCCAACCTTGTTCTCTACATCAGTTCTTCTGTACCGCAATCTTCAAACTCTGTTCTCTGTAAGGTTTCTTCTGCACACCATTCTCCAACCTCTGATTTCTGTGTCAGTCCTTCTGCACCACAGTATCCAAACTAAGCTCTCTGTAACAGTCCTTCTGCACCTTACTCTGCAACCTCTGCTCTCTGCAACAGTCTGTATGCACCCCAGTCTCCAAAATCTGCTCTCTACAACAGTCTTTTTCCACCCCCATTCTTTAATATCTGCTCTCTGTAACCGTCCTTCAGTACTTCAGTCTCAAACCTCTGCTCTCTGTAACGGTTTTTCTGCACCCCAGTCTCCAAACTCTACTCTCTCTATCAGTCCTTCTGCACCCCGGTCTCTAAACTCTGCTCTCTTTAACAGTCCTTCTGCACCTCAGACTCCAAACTCTGCTTTCTGTAACAGTCCTACTGCGCCCCAATCTCCAACCTCTTCTCTCTGCAACAGTCCTTCTGCACCTCAGTGTTCAAACTCTGCTCTCTGTAGGATCCTTCTGAAACCCAGTCTCCAACCTCTGCTATCTGCAATGGTCGAACTGCACACAACTCTCTAAACTCTGTTCTCTACAAAAGTAATTCTGCACCCCAGTCTCCAACTTCTAATCCCAGTAACAGTCTCTCTGTACCACAGTATCCAACCTCTGTTCTCTGTAAGGATCCTTCTGCATCCCAGTCTCTAAAATCTGCTCTCTGCAAGAGACCTTCTGCACCCCAGTCTCCAACCTCTGCTCTCTGCAACATTTCTTCTTCACCGCAGTCTCAAAACTGTGCTCTTTGTAACTGTCCTTCTGCACCCCACTCTCCAACCTCTCCTCTGTGTAACAGTCCTTCTGTACGGCAGTCTCCAAACTCTGCTCTCCGTAACTGTCCTCTTGCACCCCAGACTCTAACATCTGCTTTCTGTATCAGTCGTTCTGCACTCAAGTCTCAAACCTCTGCTCTCTGTAACAGTCTTTATGAACCTAATCTTCAAATTCTGCTCTCTGCAACAGTTCTTCTGCACCCCAATCTACAACGTCTGCTCTCTGCAACAGTCCTTCTGCACACCAGTCACCAAACACTCCACTCTGCTCAGTCCTTCTGCACCCCAGTTCCCAAACTCTGCTCTCTGCATCAGGTTTTCTGCACCTCAGTCTCCAAACCTTGCTCTCTATAAAATCCTTCTGCACCCCAGTCTCTAACGTTTGCTCTCTGCAACAATCCTGCGGCACCCCAGTCTACAACATCTACTCTCTGCAATGGTCCCTCTGCACCCCAGTCGCCAACCTTGTTCTCTACATCAGTTCTTCTGTACCGCAATCTTCAAACTCTGTTCTCTGTAAGGTTTCTTCTGCACACCATTCTCCAACCTCTGATTTCTGTATCAGTCCTTCTGCACCACAGTCTCCAAACTAAGCTCTCTGTAACAATCCTTCTGCACCTTACTCTGCAACCTCTGCTCTCTGCAACAGTCTGTATGCACCCCAGTCTCCAAAATCTCCTCTCTACAACAGTCTTTTCCCACCCCCATTCTTTAACATCTGCTCTCTGTAACCATCCTTCAGTACTTCAGTCTCAAACCTCTGCTCTCTGTAACGGTTTTTCTGCACCCCAGTCTCCAAACTCTACTTTCTGTATCAGTCCTTCTGCACCCCGGTCTCTAAACTCTGCTCTCTTTAACAGTCCTTCTGCACCTCAGACTCCAAACTCTGCTTTCTGTAACAGTCCTACTGCGCCCCAATCTCCAACCTCTTCTCTCTGCAACAGTCCTTCTGCACCTCAGTGTTCAAACTCTGCTCTCTGTAGGATCCTTCTGAAACCCAGTCTCCAACCTCTGCTATCTGCAATGGTCGAACTGCACACAACTCTCTAAACTCTGTTCTCTACAAAAGTTATTCTGCACCCCAGTCTCCAACTTCTGATCCCAGTAACAGTCTCTCTGTACCACAGTATCCAACCTCTGTTCTCTGTAAGGATCCTATACGGATACGGCCACATCAATGATTATAGCAACCTCTGTTTTCTGTAAGGGTCCTCTGCATCTCAGTCTCTAAAATCTGCTCTCTGCAAGAGACCTTCTGCACCCCAGTCTCCAACCTCTGCTCTCTGCAACATTTCTTCTTAACCCCAGTCTCAAAACTCTGTTCTTTGTAACTGTCTTTCTGCACCCCACTCTCCAACCTCTGTTCTGTGTGACAGTCCTTCTCTACTGCAGTCTCAAAACTCTGCTCTCTGTAACTGTCCTCTTGCCCCCCAGACTCTAACCTCTGCTTTCTGAATCAGTCATTCTGCACTCAAGTCTCAAACCTCTGCTCTCTGTAACAGTCCTTATGAACCTCAGTCTTCAAATTCTGCTCTCTGCAACAGCCCTTCTGCACCCCTATCTACAACCTCTGCTCCCTGCAACAGTCCCTCTACACCCAAGTCTCCAACTTCTGCTCTTCAACAGTCCTTCCTTACCTCTGTGTTTAAACTCTGCTCTCTGCATTGGTCTTTCTGCACCTCAGTCTCCAACCTCTACTCTCTGTAACAGTCCTTCTGCACCTCAGTCTCCAACGTCTGCTGTCTGTAAGATCCTTCTGCAACCCAATCCCTAAACTCTGCTCTCTGTAACAGTCCTACTGCACCCCTTCTCCAAATTCTGCAATCTGTAACAGGCGTTCTGCACCCTAGTCTACAATCTCTGCTCTCTGGAACGATCCTTCTGCACCCAAGTCTCCAACCTCTTCTCTCTGCAACAGTCTTTCTGCACCCCAGTCTCGAATATCAGCTGTCTGCAATAGTCCCTCTGCAACACAGTCTGAATACTCCGCTCTCTGCAACGATTATTCTGCACCCCTGTCTCCAAACTCTGTTCTATGTAACAATCCTACTGCACGTCAGTCTCAAACCTCTGCTCTCTGTAAGATCCATCTACTACCCAGTCTCCAAACTCTGCACATTGTAACAGTCCTTGTGCACCCCAGTCTCCAAACTTTTTTCTCTTTAATAGGCCTTCTACAACCAAATCTCCAACCTCTCCAATGTGCAACGGTCTTTCTGCACCCCAGTCTCCAAACTCTGTTCTCCAAAACAGTTCTTCTTTACCACAGTCTTCAACCTCTATTCTCTTTTAGGGTCCTTCTTCACCCCAGTCTCCAACCTCTCCTTTCTGTATCAGTCCTTCTGCACTAGAGTTTCCAAACTCTGCTGTCAGTTACAGTCCTTCTGCACCTCACTCTGCAACCTCTTCTCTCTGGAACAGCCCTTCTGCACCCCAGTCTTCAACCTTGCTCACAGCAACACTCCTTCTGCAACCCAGTCTCCAAAATCGTCTCTCTGCAACAGACCTTCTGTACTGCAGTCTCAAACCTCTGCTCTCTGTAATGGTCCTTCTGCACCCCAGTCTCCAAACTCTGCTTTCTGTATCAGTTTTTACTGAAACCCAGTCTCCAAACTTTCCTCTCTGTAACATTCTTCTGCACCTCAGACTCCAACCTCTGCTCTCTGTAAGAACCTTTGAAACCCAGTCTCCAAACTCTGCTTTCTGCAATGGTCCTTCTGCTTCCCATTCTCCAACCTCTGTTCTCTACAACAGTTATTCTGCACCCCAGTCTCCAACCTCTACTCTCTGTAACGGTACTTCTGCACCGCAGTCTCCAACCTCTACTTTCTGTATCAGTCCTTCTGCACTCAAGTCTCAAACCTCTGCTCTCTGTAACAGTCCTTCTGCACCTCAGTCTCCAAATTCTTCTCTCTGCAAAAGTCTCCAACATCTGCTCTCTGCAATAGTCTCCTCACCCCAATCTCGAAACCCTCCTTTTTGCAACAGTTTTTTTGCACCCCAGTTTCCTACCTCCTCTCTGCAACATTCCTTCTGCACCCAAGTCTCCAACATCTGATCTCTCCAACAGTCCTTCTCCATTCTAGTCTCCAACCTCTACTCTCTGTAACAGTCCTTCTGTACTGCAGTTTCCAAACTCTTCTCACTCGAACAGTCTTTCTGCAACCCAGTCTCAAAACTCTGCTTTCTGTATCAGTCCTTCTACACCTCAGGCTTCAACATCTGCTCTCTACAACATTCCTTCTCCACCCCAGTCTCCAACCTCTGCTCTTTGCAAAAGTCCTTCTGCACCCCAGTCTCCAAACTCTGCTCTCTGTAAAGGTCCTTCTGCACCCCAGTCTCTACACTCTGCTTTCTGTATCAGTTCTTCTGCACCCCAGTTTCCAACCTCTGCTCTCTGTAACAGTCCTTCTGCACCTAAGTCTCCAACCTCTGCTCTCTTCAACAGTCCTTCTGCACTCTAGTCTCAGACCTCTGCTCTCTGCAACAGTTTTTCTACACCCAAGTCTCCAACCTCTAATCTCTGCAATGATTCTTCCGCACCCCAGTCTCCAACGTCTCTTCATCAGTCCTTCTACACCACAGTCTACAACCTCTGGTCTCTATCAGATTCTTCTGCAACCCAGTTTCCAAACTCTACTCTCTGTGACATTTTTTCTGCACCCCAGTCTCCAACCTTTACTCTCTGTAACAGTCCTTCTGTTTTGCATTCTCCAAACTCTGCTCTCTGCAACTGTCCTTCTGCACCTCAGGCTTCAAACTCTGCTCTCTGCAAAAGTCCTTCTTCACCCCAGTCTCCAAACTCTGCTCTCTGCAACATTTCTTTTTCACCCCAGTCTCAAAACTGTGCTGTCTGTAACTGTCCTTCTGCACTCCACTCTCCAACGTCTTCTCTGTGTAACAGTTTTTCTGTACTGCAGTCTCCAAACTCTGCTCTCTGTAACTGTCCTCTTCCACCCCAGACTACAACCTCTGCTTTCAGTATCAGTCCTTTTGCACTCAAGACTCCAACCTCGGCTCTCTGTAACAGCACTTATGAACTTCAGTCTTGAAATTCTGCTTTTTGCAACAGTCCTTCTACAAACCAATATACAAACTCTGCTCTTTGCAACAGTCTTTTTACACCCCAGTCTCCAAACTCTGCTCTTGAACAGTCCTTCTGCACCTCAGTCTCCAAACTCTGCTCTCTGCATTGGTCTTTCTGCACCTCAGTCTGCAACCTCTACTCTCTGTAACAGTCCTTTTGCACCTAAGTCTGGAATATCGGCTGTCTGTAGGATCCTTCTGCAATCCAATCCCCAAACTCTGCTCTCTGTAACAGTCCTACTGCACCCCTTCTCCAAATTATACTCTCTGTAACAGGCCTTTTGCACCCCAGTCTACAACCTTTGCTCTCTGGAACAATCCTTCTGCACCCAAGTGTCCAACCTCTCTTCTCTGCAACAGTCTTCCTGAACCCCAGTCTCCAACATCGGCTCTCTGCATTAGTCCTTCTGCACCTCAGTCTGAAAATTCTGCTCTCTTCCACGATCCTTCTGGACCCCAGTCTTCAACCTTTGTTCTCTGCAACAGTTCTTCTGCATACCAGTCTCCAACCTCTGCTCTCTGTAACAGTCCTTCTGCACCTAAGTCTCCAAATTCTGCTCTCTGCAACAGTCCTTCTGCAACCCAGTCTCCGACCTCTGCTGTCTGCAACAATCATTCTGCACCCCAGGCTCCAACATCTGATTTCTGTATCAGTCTTGCACCCCAGTCTCCAAAATCTGCTCTCTGTAACAGTCCTTCTGCACATCAGTCTCCAACCTCTGCTCTCTACAACAATCTTTTTAAACCATAGACTCCAACCTCTTCTCTCTGCAACGATCCTTCTGCACCCAAGTCTCCAAACTCTGATTTCTGCAACAGTGCTTCTGTACCCCAGTCCCCAACCTCAGCTCTCTGAAAGATCCTTCTGCACCAAAGTCTCCAAACTCTACTCTCTGTAACAATCCTTCTGCACATCATTCTCCAACCTCTGCTCCCAGCAACGGTCCTTATGCACCCAAGTCTCCAACTTCTGTTCTCTGCAACAGCCCTTCTGTACCACATTCTTCAAAATCTGCTCTCTGTAACAGTGCTTCTTTACTGCAGTCTCGTACCTCTGCTCTCTGTAATGGTCTTTCTTGACCCCAGTCTTCCACCTGCACTTTCGGTATCAGTCCTTCTGCACCGCATTCTCCAAGCTCTACTCTCTGTAACTTTCCTTCTGCACCTCAGTCTCCAACCTCGGCTCTCTGTATCAGTCTATCTGCACCCCAGTCTCCAAACTCTGCTCTCTGAAACAGTTCTTCTGCACCTTAGTCTTCAAAAACTGCTCTCTTCAACAGTCCTTGTGCACCCCAGTCTCCAACCTCTGCTCTCTGAAACAGTCCTTCTATACCCCAATCAACAAGATCTGCTCTCTCCAACGATCCTTCTGCACCCCAGTCTTCAATGTCTATTCTGCAACAGTCTTTCTGTACCCCAGTCTCCAACTTCTGCTCTCTGCAATGGTCCCTCTGCACCCCAGTCTCCAACCTTGTTCTCAAAAACACTTCTTCTGTACAGAAGTCTTCAACCTCTGTTCTCTGTAAGGGTCCTTCTTCACCACAGTCTCCAAACTCTGCTCTCTGTAAAAGTCCTTCTGCACCTCACTCTGCAATCTCTGCTCTTTGCAACAGTTCTTCTCCACCCCAGTCTTCATCCTCTACTCTTTGTAACATTCCTTTTGTACTGCAGTCTCCAACCACCGCTCTCTGCAATGGTCCCTCTGCACCTGAGTCTCTAACCTTGTTCTCAACAACAGTTCTTCTGTACCACAGTCTTCAACCTCTGTTCTGTGTAAGGGTTCTTCTCCAACCCAGTCTCTAACCTCTGCTCTCTGTAATGGTCCTTCTGCACCCAATTCTCAACACTCTGCGTTACGTATCAGTCATTCTGCACCCCAGTCTCTAACCTCTGCTCTCTGTAACAGTCCTTCTGTACCTCAGACTCCAACCTCTATTCTCTGCAACAGTCCTACTGTGCCCCAATCTCCAACCTCTGCAATCTGCAACAGTCCTTATGCACCTCTTTGTCCAAACTCTGCTCTCTGTAAGATCCTTCTGAAACCCAGTCTCCAACCTCTGCTTTCTGCAATGGTCCTTCTGCACCCCAGTCTTCAAATTCTGATCGCTACAATAGTTATTCTGCACCCCAGTTAAAACCTCTGCTCTCTGTAACAGTCCTTCTGTACTGCAGTCTCCAAACTCTGTTCTCTGTAAGGGTCCTTCTGAACCACATTCTCCAACATCTGTTTTCTGTATCACTTTTTTTGCACCACATTCTCAAAACTCTGCTGTCTGTATCAGGCTTTCTGCACCTCAGTCTGCAACCTCTTCTCTTTGCAATAGTCCATATGCACCCCAGTCTCTAATTTCTGCTCTCTTCAACATTCCTTCTGCACCTCAGTCTCCAACATCTGCTGTCTGCAACAGTCCTTCTACACCCCAGTCTTCAACCTCTGCATTTTGTATCAGTCCTTCTGCACCAGAGACTTCAAACTCTTCTCTCTGTAACAGTTTTTCTGCACCTCACTCTGCAACTTCTACTCTCTGCAACAATCCCTCTGCACTCCAGTCTTCAACCTCTGCTCTCTGTAACAGTCCTTCTGTACTGCAGTCTTCAACCTCTGCTCTCTCTAACAGTCCTTCTACACCCGAGTCTCCAAACTGTGCGTTATGGGTCACTCATTCTGCACACCAGTCTCCAACCTCTGCTCTCTGTAAAAGTCCTTCTGCACCTCAGAATCAAACCTCTGTTCTGTGCAAAAGTACTTATGCGCCCAAATCTCCAACCTCTGCTCCCTGCAACAGTCCTTCTGCACCTCAGTGTCTAAACTCTGCTCTCTGTAAGATCCTTCGGAAACACAATCTCCAACCTCTGCTTTCTGCAATGGTCCTTCTGCACCTCAGACTGCAACCTCTGTTCTCTGCAGCAGTTATTCTACCCCCCTGTCTCTATACTCTGCTCGCACCAACGATCCTTCTGCACTCAAGTCTCCAACATCTGCTCTCTGCAAAAGTCTTTCTCAACACCAGTCCCCAAACTCTGCTCGCTACAACAATCCTTATGCACCCCAGTCTCCAAACTCTGCTTTCTGTATCAGTCCTTCTGCACCCCAGTCTCCAACCACTGCTCTCTTAAAAGTCCTTCACCTCAGTCTCCAAACTCTGCTCTCTGAAACAATCCTTCTGCACCCCAGTCTCCAACCTCTGCTCTCTGCAATGATCCTTCTGCACCCTAGTCTCAAACCTCTGCTCCCTGCAACAGTTTTTCTGAACTCCAGTCTCCAAAATCTGCTCTCTGCAACAGTTCTTCTGTACCTCAGTCTGAAAAATCTGCTCTCTGCAATAATCCTTCTGCACCCCAGTCTCCAAATTTTGCTTTCTTTAACAATCCTTATGTACCTCAGTCTCCAAACTCTGCTCTATGCAACAGTCCTTCTGCACCCAAGTCTCCAACATCTGCTCTCTGAAACAGTTCTTCTACACACCAGTCTCCAAACTCTGCTCTCCCAATGATCCTTCAGCACCCCAGTCTCCAACCTCTGGTCTCTACATCAGTTCTTTTGCACCCCAGTCTTCAACCTCTGCTCTCTGTAACCATCCTTCTCTACCGCAGTCTCCAACTACTGTTCTTCGTAAGGGTCCTTATGCACCCCAGTATCCAACCTCTACTTCCTGTATTTGTCGTTTTGCACAACAGTCTCATAACTCTTCCCTCTGTAACAGTCCTTCTGCAAGTCAGTCTGCAACCTCATCTCTCTGCAACAGTCCTACTGCACCCCAGTTTTTATCCTCTGCTCTCGGCAACAGTCCTTTTGCACCCCAGTCTCCAACCACTGCTCTCTATAACAGTCTTTCTGTACTGCCTTCTCCAACATCTGCTCTCTGTAAGGGTACTTCTACACCCGAGTCTCCAACCTCTGCTTTCTGTATCAATCCTTCTGCACCCCAATCTCCAACATGTGCACTGTGTAACTGTCCCTCTGCACCTTAGTCTCCAACCTTTGCTCTCTGCTACAGTCCTTCTAGAACCCAGTCTCCAACATCTGCTCTTTCTAACCAGCCTTCTGCACCTCTGTCTACAACCTCTGATCTCTGCAACGGTTCTTGTGCACCTGAGTCTCCATCCGCTACTCTCTGTTACAGTGCTTCTATACCTCAATCTCCAACCTCTGCTCTATGTAAGATCCTTCTGCAACCCAGTCTCCACACTCTGCTCTTTGTAAAAAACCTTCTGCACCCCAGTTTCTAAACTCTGCTCTCTGTATCAGTCCTTCTGCACTCCAGTCTCCAACCTCTACTCTCTGCAACGATCCCTCTGCACCCCAGTCTCCAACCTCTTCTAGCTGCAACAGTCCTTGTGCACCCCAATCTCCAACATCTGCTCTCTGCAACATTTCTTCTGTACCTCAGTCTGAAAACTCTGCTCTCTGCAATAATCCTTCAGCACCCGAGTCTCCAACCTCTGCACTCTGTAACAGTTCTTCTGTACCTCAGTCTCCAACTTCTGATCTGTATCAGTTCTGCACCCCTGTCTCCCAAATCTGCTCTCTGTAACAGTCCTTCTTCACCTCAGTCTTAAACCTCTGCTCTGTGTAACAGTCTTTCTGCACCCCAGTGTCCAACCTCTGCACTCTGCAAAGATCCTTCTGAATCCCAGTCTCCAGAATTGCTCTCTGCAAAAGTCCTTCTGCACCCAAGTCTCCAACATCTGATCTCTGCAAGAGTCCTTCTGCACCTCAGTCCAGAAACTCTGCTGTCTCCAACGATCCTTCTGTATCCCAGTCTCAAACTCTGCTCTCTGTAACATTCCTTCTGCACCTCAGTCTCCAAATTCTGCTCTACGTAAGATCCTTCTCCAACCCAGTCTCCAAACTCTGCTCTCTCTAACAGCCCTTCTGCACCCCAGTCTTTAACTTCTGCTCTCTGTAACAGGCCTTCTGCACCCCAGTCTCGAAACTCTGCTCTCTGTATCATTCCTTCTGCACCCCAGTCGCAAACTTCTGCTCTTTGTAACAGTCCTTCTGCATCTCAGTCTCCTACATCTGCTCTCTGCAATAGTCCTTCAGGACCCCAGATTCCAACTTCTGGTTTCTGCAACAATCCTTCTACACCCTATTCTCCAACCTCTGATATCTGAAACAGTCCTTCTTCACCCCAGTCTCCAAAGTCTGCTCTCTGTAACAATATTTCTGTGCCTCAGTCTCCAACATCTACTCTCAGTAACAGTCTCTCTACACCTCATTCTCCAACAACTGCTCTCTGTAAGTACCTTCTGCAACCCAGACTCCAAACTCTGCCCTCTGTAACAGTCCTTCTCCACGCCTACTCCCAAATTTCCTCTCCTTAACAGGCCTTCTGCACCCCAGTCCCTAAAGTCTGTTCGCTATAACAATCCTTCTGCACCCCAGTCTCCAACATCTGCTCTCTGGAACAGTCCTGCTGCACCTCGGTCTACAATCTCTGCTCTCTGTAAGATCCTTCTGAAACCTTGTCTAAAAACTCTGCTCTCTGTAACAGTCCTTCTGCACCTCAGTCTCCGAACTCTGTTCTTTCAAACACTCCTTCTGCACCCCAGTCGCCACCCTCTACTCTCTGTAACAGTCCTTCTGTACCGCAGTCTTCAAACTCTTCTCTCTGTAACGGTCCTTCTGCACCCCAGTCTCCAAACTCTGCTTTCTGTATCAGACCCAGTCTCCAACTTCTACTCTCTGCAACGATATTCTTCACCCCAGTCTCCAACCTCTGCTCTCCACAACAGTACTTTTGAACCCCAGTCTCCAACATCTGCTCTCTGTAAGATCTTTCTGCACACCAGTCTCCAACCTTTCCTCTCTGCAACAGTCCTTCTGCACCCCAGTCTCCACACTCTGCTCTCTGCAACGATCCTTCTGGACCCCAGTCTACAACCTCTGCTCTCTGTAACAGCCCTTCTGCACCTCATATCCAAACTCTGCTATCTGAAACAGTCCTTATGCGCCCCAGTCTCCAACCTCTGCTGTCTGCAAAATTCCTTCTGCAACCCAGTCTGAAACGTGTGCTGTGTGTAACAGTCCTTCTGCAGCCAAGTCTCCACCTCTACTCTCTGAAATGATCTTTCTGTACCTCAGTCTTAAAACTCTGCTCTCTGCAACAGTCCTTCTGCACCCCAGTCTCCAAATTCTGTTCTGTGTAACAGTCCTTCTCCATCTCAGTCTTCAACCTCTGCTCTCTTCAAGAGTCCTTCTGCACCCCAGTCTCCAACATCTGCTCTCTAAACAGTTCTTCTGCACTTCAGTCTCCAAAATCTGCTTTCTGCAACAGTCCTTCTGAACCCCAGTGTCCAAACTCTTCTGTCTGCAACAATCCTTCTGCATCCCAGTCTCCAACCTCTGCTCTTTGAAATATCCTTCTGACCCCAGTTTCTAAACTCTGCTCTCTGTAATATTCCTTCTCCACACCAGTCTCCAACCTCTGCTTTTTTCAACGGTCCTGCTGCACCCCAGTCTCCCACCTCTGTACTCTGCAGCACTCCTTCTGATCCCCAGTCTCCATACTCTGCTCTCTGTAACAGTCCTTCTGTACCGCAGTCTCCAAACTCTGCTCTCTGTAAAGGTCCTTTTGCACGCCAGTCTCCAACCTCTGCTTTCTTTGTCCGTCCATCTGAACCTCAGTCTCCAACCTCTTCTCTCTGCAAAAGTCTTTCTGCAACCCATTCTTCAACATCTCCTCTCTGCAACAGTCATTCTGAAAAACAGTATCCAACATCTGCTCTCTGAAAAAGTCTTTTTGTACCCTAGTCTCAAACCTCTGCTCTCTGAAACAGTCCTTCTGTACTGCAGTCTCCAACTTCTGCTCTCTGCAACGAACCTTGTGCACCCCAGTCTCCAACATCTGCTCTCTTCAAAAGTCCTTCTGCACCTCAGTCTGAAAATTTTGCTTTCTGCAACAATCCTTCTGCACCCCAGACTTCAACATCTGCTCTCTCTAATGCACCTCAGTTTTCAAACTCTGCTCTATGTAAGATCCTTGTGCAACACAGTCTCCAAAATTTTCTCCCTATAACAGTCCTTCTGCACCTCAGTCTTCAACCTCTGCTCTCTGTAACAGTCGATCTACACCTCAGTCTGAAACCTCTTCTCTCTACACAATCAATCTGAACCTCAGTCTCCAACCACTGCTCTCTGTAGCAGTCCTCCTGCACCCCAGTCTCCAAACTCTGCTCTCTGTAGCAGTCTTTCTGCACCCTATTCTCCAACTTCTGCTCTCTGTAACGATCCTTCTGCACGCCAGTCTCCAACATCTGCTCTCTGCAACAGTCCTTTTTCACCTCAGTCTGAAAATTTTGCTCTCTGCAACAATCCTTTTGCACCCCAGACTCCAACATCTGCTCTCTTTGAAATCCATCTGCAACCCAGTCTTCCAACTCTGCCCTCTCTAACAGTCCTTCTGCACCCCTTTCCCAAACTCTCCTCTCCGTAACATGCCTTCGGCACCCCAGTCTCCAACCTCTGCTCTCTGTAACATTCCTGCTGCACCTAGGTCTACAATCTCTGCTCTCTCTAAGATCCTTCTGCAACCTTGTCTAAAAACTCTGCTCTCTGTAACAGTTATTCTGCACCCCAGATTCCAACCTCTGCTGTCTGTAACAGGCATTGTGCACCCCAATCTCCAACCTCTACTCTCTGTAACAGTCTTTTTGAACCTCAGTATCCAACCACAGCTCTCCTCAACAGTCCGTCTGCACCCCTGTCTCCAACCTCTGTGTAAAATCTTTCTGCATCCCAGTTTTCGAACTCTGCTCTCTGTAACATTCCTTTTCCACCACAGTCTACAACCTCTGGATTCTGCACCGGTCCTGCGGCACCCCAGTCTCCAAACTCTGTTCTCTCCAACAGTTCTTCTGCTCCCCAGTCTCTAACATCTGCTCTATGTAACAGTCCTTCTGTACTGCAGTCTTCAACCTCTGCTCTCTGTAACAGTACTTCTGCACCCCAGTCTCAAACCTCTGCTTTCTGTATCAGTTTTTCTGCACCACAGTTTGCCACCTCTGCTCTCTGCAAATTTACTTCTGCACCCCATTCTGTAACCTCTGCTCCCTACTACAGTTCTTCTGAACCACAGTCTACAACATCTGCACTCTGCAACAGTCCATCTATACCCTAGTCTTCAAACTCTGCTCTGTGTAACATTCCTTCTGTACTGCAGCCTCCCACCTCTGCTCTCTGTAATGGTCCTTCTGCACGCCAGTCTTCAACCTCTGCTTTTTTATTAGTAATTCTGCACCCCAGTCTCCAACATTTGCTCTCTGTAACATTCTTTCTGCAACTCAGTCTCCAACTTCTGTGATCTGCGACAGTTCTTCTGCACCACAGTCTACAAACTCTGCTCTATGCAACAGTTCTTCTGCACCCCAGTCTCCAACATCTGCAGTATGAAACAGTTCTTCTCCACTCCAGTTTCAGACCTCTTCTCTCTGCTACAGTCCTCCTGTATTGCAGTCTCCAAACTCTGCTCTCTGTAATGGTCCTTCTTCACCCCAGTCTTCAACCTCTGCTTTCTGTATCAGTCTTCTGCACCTCAATCTCCAACATCTGCTATCTGCAACAGTCCTTCTGCACATAAGTCTCAAACACCTGCTCCCTGCAACAGTCCTTTTTCACCCCAGTCTCCAACATCTGCTCTCTGCAACAGTTCTTCTGCACCCAAGTCTCCAACATCTGCTCTCTGCAACAGTCCTTCTGCGCCTCATTCTGGAAACTCTGCTGTCTGCAATGATCCTTCTGCACCCCAGTCTCCAACCTCTGCTCTCTGTAACAGTCTTGCTGCATCTCGGTCTACAATCTCTGCTCTCTGTAAGATCCTTCTGCAACCTTGTCTAAAAACTCTGCTCTCTGTAACAGTTATTCTGCACCCCAGATTCCAAACTCTGCTCTCTGTAACAGGCCTTTTGCACCCCAATCTTCAACCTCTACTCTCTGTAACAGTCTTTTTGCACCTCAGTCTCCATCCTCTGCTCTCTGCAACGATCTTTTACAACCCAGTCTCAAACATCTCCTCTCCTCAACAGTCCTTCTGCACCCCTGTCTCCAACCTCTGTTCTCTGTAAGATTCTTCTGCATCTCAGTTTTCAAACTCTGCTCTCTGTAACATTCCTTTTCCACCACAGTCTCCAACCTCTGGATTCCACACCGGTTCTGCTGCACCCCAGTCTCCAAACTCTGTTCTCTCCAACAGTTCTTCTGCTCCCCAGTCTCTAAATTCTGCTCTCTGTAACAGTCCTTCTGTACCGCAGTCTTCAACCTTTGCTCTCTGTAATGTTCCTTCTGCACCCCAGTCTCAAACCTCTACTTTCTTTATCAGTCCTTCTGCACCACTGTTTCTAACTTCTGCTCTCTGTAACAGTCCTTCTGCACCTCAGACTCCAAACTCTGCTCTCTGCAACCTTACTTCTGCACCCCATTCTC